>NW_028190265.1:0-214039 GCF_048542155.1 Nylanderia fulva | reverse complement strand
CCCCCCCTTCCGGTTTCCCCTTTCCCCCCTTTCCCGCTCTTACTTTACTCCTCGTTTCCTTGTAACCCTTCTATCCTACTACTTAACCCTTCTCTTACCCCCCTCTTCCTTATCGCCTCCATTCAACCCCTTTCCCTATCCACTGAGTCAAACCGCCGCCTTCAGATCTATGAAGGCCGCTACTACCTTACCTCCCTTCTTCTTCACTTTTTATTGATCAGGTGTTTTGGCACATATATACTTCATCCCCCCACCCCTTCCTAAAGCCTGTTTGACTTTTCCGGCAACATATTCCCCCTCTCTATTTCCTCCTTAACCTTCTGTTAGAATCCCCACATACCCTTATAAAACGTTTGGCATCAAAGTCCCCCTCTGTGTTTTTCCACCCTTTTTCCCCGTTCCCTTTTTTAACAGTGGTACTTACCCCTTTCCACCTTGTCCATCTCCCCTTTTTTCTATTCCTTTTCCTTCCTTCCTTTCCCCTTTTCAGCACCCCCTCTTCTTTCTAACGTTACAATCAAAGGGTGATGGCCCGACTCTATGTTTCTCCCACCTCCCTTTTCCTCTTTATTTTTTCCTTTTACTCTTAATCCTCCCCCCCCAAACATAGTTTTCCCCTTTTTCCCCCCTTTTCCTTCCCCCTCCTGTATATTTTTGTTTTCCCCCCCCCTACCCCCCTCTAATCCCTCCTTTAAAAAATTCCCCATCCCACTTCTTCTGCTTTTTTATCAACTTCCTCCCATCCTCTTTTTACCTTTTTTTCCTTCGATCTTTTTTTTCCTCTTCCTCCTCTCCTCCATAAACTCCCCCCCTTCTACCTTCCTTGCTTAAAATCTCCCCCCCAAAAATCGTCCATTTGCCCTTTTCTTTCTTTTTCCTCCTTTCCCTTTCTTTTCCCTCCATTTTCCTTTCCATGCCCCCCCCCCGTTAATGTATAACCTTTTACCCTCCACTTCTCTTTCCTCCCCTTAAACCCCGCCATCATTTTTCCCCCCGGCCTTTTCTCCCTTTTCCTGATACTTTTACCCCCTTCCCTCTCCCCCTTTTACCCCCATGATCATTCCCCCCATCGGTTTTTTCCTTTTTCTTTTTTCCTCTTTTTTGCTGCTTGCTTCTCCCCATCTAAAACCCTTTTTCGGTAACCTTTTTTTTAATCGCCTCCCCCCCCCCCTTTTCCTCTACCCCTTTTTTCCATCATCCCCACTCCCCCTCCCAATCCTCTTTTCCCCCTTTTCCCGAATTTTTTTTTCCTTTGGGTTTTTCAACCCCTGCCACATTCCAAAAACCTATCTTCCATTCCTCTTTTACTTCCCTTTTTCCTTTCCTCTTGCCCCTTTTCTTTTTTTCTATTCCCTCCCCCTTTCTCCCTCCTCCCTTTTTCTCTTCTTACTACTCTTTTTTCCCCTTCCCCTTTTCCCTTTTCCTTTTCTTTTTCTCCCCTCTTCTATCCTTTTTTCCTCCATTCTTTTCTTCATTCCCCCCTTCCTTTTCCCCTCCTTTTTCCATTCCTTCTCTAATTTCTCCTTTCCCCTTTTTTTACCCCTTTTTTTTTCCCTTCCCATTTTCCCCCCAAAAATCATTGATTTTTTTTCCCCTTTTCCGTAGTTTTTCCCCCCCTTGTTTTCCCTTTTTCCCCCTTTTTTTTCCTCCCAATTTATTTTCTCCATTTTATCTTTCTTTTCCCCCCATTTTTTTTTCTTTCCCCCCTTTCCCCACCCCCTTTCCTCTTAAAAAACTCTTTTTTTTTTCCCTTTCCTGTCTCTTTTGTTTTTCTGGGTGCCTGGTTCTTACAACCACCATTTTTCCCCCTTTCCTTTCCCCCCTTTTTTTAAAACCCTTTTTACCCCTTCTTTTTCCCCTTTTTCCCCCCCCATTTCTTCCTTTTTTTTTCCCCCCCTTTCTTTTCTTTTCCTTTTCCCCTTTTTCTATTCTTCTTATAAAGATTTTTTTCCCCTTTTTTCCTTCCTCCCCCTTTTCCCCCCTAAATTTTTTTCCCATGTTTTCCCCCTTTTTCCCCCTTATTGACTCCCCTAAAACCCCCTTTCTCCCCCCTTCTCCCCCCTCTTTTCCCCTTTTTTTTTTTTCCTTTTTTAATTTTTTCCCTTTTCTCTATTTTTTTGCCTCCAAATCTATCACCCCTTTTTCCCCCATTTTTTTTATTTTTTTGCAAATTTTAAAAAATAAACGGGACTTTTCTATTCAGTTTTAACCGCCTATCTGCCCATTCGCGGGGGTTTTTGCAATTAAAAGGACACCCTTATATAGGGGGGTTTTGGGAAAACCCACCACACCACCACCCCAACCCATATATATTATATGGGGTGTCCCAAATTTGCGAACCACGGGGAAAAGGGGAATAGAGCTTTTTAAAAAATAAAAAGCCCGGGAATTTTGTGATTTTGCAATAATTATTGAGTTTTTATTTAAAAACTAAAAAAAAAGGGTAATTTTATATATTTTTAATATATTTTTAAAAAAATTTTAAAATTTTTTTAATCTTTTATATCTTTTATATCATTATATTTTTAAAAATATTATAAAAGATATTTTTTAAAAAAAAAACTCAAAAAATTTTGCAAAAACCCAAAAAGATACGGGGGTTTTCTATTCATTTTTAACCCCTCTTTTGCCCCCCCCCGCAGTGGTTCGCAATTAGGGACACCCTGTTTAATTTTATTGTGTTGGGTTTGTTGGGGTGTGGTGTGGGGGGTGTGTTCTATTAAGTCTTTATATAATTTTTAAAAAATTTTATGTAAAGTATGTTGTGATTTAGGGTGTAAAAAAATTTTTTTGGGCCCATTTGCTAACAATTTTAGCGTGTGGGGGGGGTGTTTTGTGTTAAAAAAAAGCCTGTTTTTTTTAATTTTATTTAAAAAATTTTTTCTTTGTAAAAAAAAAATTTTTAAAAAATTTTTTTTTTTTTTTAAAAGAGTATTTTTGAGATTAAAAAGAAAAGCCTTTTATTATCAAAACAAACAGTAGTTTGATGAAAAACCCCAAAAATTAATTTTTTTTTTCAAAAAAATTAAACCCAAAAACTTTAAATCTTATAAATTTTAAACATTTTTTATTTTTAGATTATAAATTTAATTATTTTTTTTTTGGAAAATTTGATTTTTTTAAAAAAAATTTTTAAATAGTGTGCCAAAAAGTTAAAAAATGAATGTAAAAGAGAAAAAATAGACGGAAAAAAGAGCAAAGAAACGATAGATATTTTAAAAAAAAATAATAAATAAAAATAGACCGACTATAGATAATTTGATAGATAGGTAAATCGAAGATATTTCGAAAATAACACGAGCTAAAAAAATCGTTATATTATAAAATTTTTATATTTTTTATATGTAATCTAACAGGGTGTCCAAAAAAATCGGAAAGAAAATCTCAACGTTTTGCTTGCGTTTGGTTAAAAAAAAAAAATATTTTTATCCAAAACGATATATTCGTCTTATTTGTTTTTAAAAATATTTTCTCCCAAAACGTTTTGCTGGCGTTCTGGTTTTAAAAAAAGATTTTTATATGGGACGATTATTGCTGCTAATGTTTTCTAAATTTTTTCCCCAGACGATTTGCATGTGCTTTCTGGTTATTAAATTTAGAATTCAATCTTTATACCTACATGCAATGCCTGAAGTCAAATTCAAATACAGGAAACGTGTAGAAAAAATGTCGAATTTTCGAAGATAAACAACATTTTGTTATTGGAGAATACCCCTCGGGATATAATCGTATCCAAAAAGCATGCGCTCAAGGATGTCGCATGTCGACTTTCTCATATTTGGAATAAATTTAGAGTCATTCATAATCATAGCAAGAATAGATGCCAATTTAAAGATTGGAAAAATATAAAAACTAAAAAACCCAAAGGCCCAAAAGGGAAAAGGCTTAGGGAAAAGCACCTAAAGAAACTAAATGAATCCGTCATTTCAAAATTGGTGGAATTTTCAGATACGAGGATTCTAAAAATTGGTATTCAAAAAGGTCTCTTTTCTAATAATAAAAATTTATCAAATCAAAAATTTGTTATATTCTAATACTATTGTTTCAAAAAAACCTTTGAGCAAAGCTCGTTTTTCTATAAAACGGATAGACAAAAAAAAAAAAAAAATTTTGTGGGTGCGTTTCACGGGGAAGGGCGAGAAGGGCTTTTTTACCTCGATATTTAAAAAAATTTATTAATTTTTTTATTTTCAGTTACATATAATTATCAATTAATTACTTATCATAACATGTTGGGTATAATATTTATGGGCATTACAGTGGTTAAAATTTTTACTAGTGTTCAAATAAAACGTTACAATTTTTTTTTTCTAAAAATATAATTTTTTTGAAAATAATGTGCAAAAAAAAGTTCCAGTATTTTCAACGGAGATAACTATTTTTTATGTTACAGAAATGTTTGAAAGGCAATTTCAATACATTAATCAACTTTATTTTTTGATATATTGTCTAATATAAAATTTTTTAAAATTTATTCCTTTTAACTATTCTGCATACAGGGGAAAAGTCAATAAATTGAAAAGGTTTACGAGATATTTTACTAAATTTAAAATTTTAATATAAAAAATAAAAATTTTCGTAAATAAAAAATTAGTGTTTGAAATACTTTTATTAAAAAATTTTGACAAATAAAAAAAACCATAAAAAAAAAAACAATTGCTAAGCAGCTATAATTTTTTTCGTAAAAAAACTGTTTTTTTTTTATACCAATTTTTTTCGTTAATTTCATACTAAAAACAAAATTATTAAAAATAAATTTTTACGAGATATTTTTTATTTTTTAAACAAAAAATATCATGTCGATTATGTAAATATCTCGGAAAAATATTTTTCTTGGGTACATTTTTTATTTTTATGCAAAATTTACAAAAAATCTATTTACAGAAAAAGCTTAGAATAAATTTTATAAAATAAATTAAAATTTACTAAATAAATAAGTTGAAAATTTCCTCTTTAAAAAATTCTAGCATCAACTAGCCTTCTTTGAGATACTAAAATTTTTATTTTAAACATTTTTTTTTTTTCATTTTAGCGTAAAAAATTTTTTAAAGCTTTTTGAAACTTTGGGTAAATTTATTACATCTCATACTTCCTATATATATATAATATTATATATATATATATATTTTACCCACAAACAAATAAAGTTTTACTAAACATTTTTACATGAAAGTATATTTATTTGTTTTTTCACTCATAGATTAACTTTTTCAACATATATTACTTGTTTATTTGTCATTATATCCCAAAATAGCACGTTACAACATAAATGTGCATTTGGTAAAAATTCAAAAACACAAGAAATATATTTTAATTAAATTTTAATCTATGAGGGGAAATTCAACAACAGGATTTCATGTAACTCACTTTTTTCCTTTTTTATATTCCGTTTATTGTAGCAATGAACAATTATAAATCGGTTTTTGCTGGGTAATATATTAAAAACCATTGAAAACCCATGTAAAATTGTTTTAAAAATTATCCTTGAAAATTTATTGAACACTTGCAAACCCATGTAAAATAAATTTGTATGAAAAATTACGATTAAAAACCCCAGTAAATTAATGAAAAAAAAAAAAATTCGCCAAGTGAAAGAAAACTTTCCCAGGGGAAATTAAATTTTGGACATAATAGAGTCGTAAAAATAAATCAGTAAAAATTTAATTTGAAAGTAGAATCGTCCAAAAAAAAAACTTCTTTAAAAAAAAAAAGATAAAAAATGCCAGCCCAGCCCAGTGAAAAAAAAAAAAAAATTTTAATTAAAAAAACTGGGCGCGCTCAAGTTTAAAAATTACAATCCCTTTAAAAGTAACATTATTAATTTAAACCCAAAACATATTTTAACTGAATGATTTTTAAAAAATAAAATTTATTTAATATTTTATATTTTTGCCCCCCATTTTTTTTCTAAATTTTTTTTTTTTTTTTGGGGTGGGGGCATTTTGTTATTTTTTTTTTTAAAAAGAAAAGTTTTTTAGGTACGTTTCTACTTTGAAAATTTTAAATTTTTACTTTTCATATACGACTTATATGTCTGAAACTTTTAATTTCCCACGTAAATTTTACTTTCACTGGCGCAATTTTTTTTTTTTTCTATTTTTTACGTTTGACATGGGTTTAAAATGAAAATTTTTCATACAATTTATTACGGGGTTTTGAAAGTGGGATCTACATAAGTTTGCAATGGTAATTTTTAATCAATTCTACAGGGTTTGAAATGGTTTTTTTTAATAGGTTCTACATGAGTTTGCAAGGGGTATTTTTCATGGGATTCTACTAGGTTTGCAAGGGGTTCTTTTACATGGTTTTGCAATGGTTAATTTTGCCTAGGATTCTACAGGGTTTGAAAATGATTAATTTTTCTAGGATTCTACATGGGTTGCAAAGGATGGGATTTCCCGGGGGTTTTGCAATGGAAATTTTTTTTAATGGCGTGCCCAAACGTGCCTTTTTTACCTTTTTTTAAAGGTGAGTTTTTAGGTTATTCATTCATTTTGTTTTTTTTTTATCCAAAATAGAACATTATTAAAATTTTTATCAAAACTTTTTTGTTTAAAAGAGTGTACATCATATCCTAGAATCCTGTCATTCCCCTAAACCCCCTATTTTTTAAAATTTACCCAGTGGGTGTTGTGGTTTGTGTTGTGTGACTAATGTCGACATTTTTATAATTTTTAAATTAAAATTTAATAAAAGTTGCAGGATTCGAAAAGAAAAAGTTGACACAGACTTTTCCAAAGGGCGTTTTCAAGGTTTTTAAAAGGTCACTTTTTTTCAAAATAAAATTTTCCCTTATTTTTCTCATATAAATCTTTTTTTCCTCGCAATTTTTACAAAAAAGTTTAAAGGGTTTAAAAATTTTTTTTTTTTTTCCATAATCTTAATAAATTTCGAAAATTACAAATTTTTTATTTATAAATATTTCATTTATGAAAAATTTGGTAACTATTTTTAAAAATTTATTCACTTTACCCATCTTACCCTTACAACCTTTATTTAAAATTTGCAAAAAAATTTTGGTTTATAATAAATATTATTAACATCAGTTTTATTAATTGATGTTTAATTTATTTTTAGACTTATGGGCTAAAAGCTCCCATTTTTTGAAAAAAACTGTTTTTTTTACAATTTCAAATAGCTTTTAATGATAATTGAATATTTCCTTTTTTTTTAATTATTTTATTATTATTTTAAATCTAAATAAACTTTTAACTTATGCCAGCACATACAAATACTTTGTTCTTTATTTTTTATTATTTTCATTTTTTTTTCAATCTCAATCAATTCTATAACCTTTTCCAGCGATAAAAAACATGTATGTTTTTATTATTGTTAACTTTGTCTTTTCATTACCTTTCTTCATAGTTTGAATTATCCCTTCATCTTTCAATTTTTCGCAGAGATTTATTAAATTTAAATAACTTCCCCACGAAAATAAAGTTTGCTGGAAGATATCAGCAACGTACTTTAAAAACATGATTACGGGGAAAAAACAGTTTTTGGTACAGTAAAGGAAAGAAGTAATACATGAAAGTACGTATTGGCAAAAACCTTACCCGGGGAGCAGATTTGTGTAAGGTGTCGCTGCACTAATGGGGGACGTAGATTTTTGAATAATTGTCTAATAAAAAAATAAAATTAAAAAAATTTAGTTTAAAAAGCTTTTTGCATAAAAAAAATTTTATTTTTTCAAATTTTTGGAATAGTTAATTAATTAATTTTAAGTTATTTTAAAAAATTTTTTTAAAGTCTGTTTCAAAATTTTTTTTCATTGATAAATACAGTATTCTTTTTTTTATATTTTAATAATTAAAAAATTCATTTTTTAATTAGTAGTAAACTATAAATTCATTTTAAATTTTGAAAATATTGTGAATATTAAATTTTTATCTTCTCCTTCCTCCCTTCAATCTTTTTAAAATTCAAGGGTTTTTGTGTACACGCGGCCTTTTGTAAGTATTTTTTTAATTTTGGAATTGAGAGTATTAAAATGAAAAAAAAATTATGAAATAATAACCCTTTTTTTTTTTTTCTTATTATTTACTCAGATTTTTTTTCTATTTTATAAATAAACCTTTTAGAGTTTAAATTTTTCAAGTAAACTAATTGTAAAAAATTTAAATTTATGCTATAATTTTTTAAATCAAAAGAAAATAAGTACAAAGAGACAGTGATAGTGAGTGAAATGAGGGGTGTGTTTTTTTTTTTTTTTTTTTTTTTTTTTTTTTTAAGGAGAAAATACTTTGCGTACAGGTTGGGGGACTAAAATCTTAACGACAATACCGACTAAAAATAGCCCTCTTTCACCATTTTTTTGGCCCCCGCGTGGGGCCCCCCCAGCTACTTCGCGGGGGGGATTTAGCCGCACTTTCTCTGTAAAGGGGCTGTTTGGCCAGCTTCCCCCGCTCGCGCTTTTTTTTCCGCACCCTTTAACACGGTCGTAGCGTAGTACTTGAAGTCCCGGCGGGAAACGAGTTTAAACATTGGGGGTATCATACTTTCGGGAAGATTTTGCATCCTATTCCATCTTCCCATATTCCGGGTTTCCGAAACGAGGACACACGAAAAATGCCTGCATCTTAAATTGCCCTACCATTTGGGGCATCAGGGGATCTTGGTTTAAACCCTATGAAGGTACCCCCCGGTAACAGCCTGCCGGATATCATTGGTAGTTTATTTTAACTCTCCAGGTTTCCGGTTTCCCCCAGGGCTCGGTCGGTATACCGTGGTCCATCTTCCCTTCGCGACGTACCCCAGGCAATGCCACTTTTGCAAGCCTTCAGTTCCCTGGGTTCGAAGCTCCCCCCTAGTCAGGTGCGAGTTTTTTTGTTTTGACGCAGATCTTCCTTTCCTCTCAAAATCAAAGGGAAAACCTACCCCTATCACGCATGCCGCATTTTCCCAAAAGTACAAAAGGGCGCTGGTCCCGGGGTGTGCTGACTCTTAGACTGAGGCAAGCTTCGTCTGGACTTTGTTTGCTCGCACCTCAAAAAATTGGGGCCCCGTCATGAGCACAGATCTTCACCGACCTAGATTTTTTTTTCTATTTTTTTTTGGGACCCCGACTTTGGGCATGAGTCGCATAGTTTGGCTGTCACTGGGAGCTTTGTTGCAGCTGTCTCCACACCCTTTTTAAGAAACCCTTGGTCATTATTACCCCTAAGTATCGAATAGCTGTTTGAGTTTGCTTTTTCAGGTTCCCGAGATTGAGCTGAGGGTCTTTGCACTTCCTGCCAGAATTTAAAAACCGCCTCCTCTTCTGCTACAGTCTACCCGACCGACTTCATCCACTAAAATTTTTTTGGAACGTCTTTAAAATTCCATGTCACTTCCTCCAGGTATTTCCACTTCACAACCCTAATCATCACAAATGAAGATTTTAGTTTCAGGGGTAGTTTTTTGCTCAGAATCCTCGTAATACTTTTTCCTAAAAGTGGCCCTAGTCTGACCCTTGCGGGGACGCCCCCGTAACCTTTAACCCCTCTCCCCCGGGTTTCTGGTGTAGTCAAAACCCTTCAGGAAGAAAACTAGCGACTTTTTTCGTAGGTAAAAAGGGTCTTCAGTGATTAAAGCTTTATGTATTTTTCCCATTCGCTGAGTTAAAGGCTTTTAAAATGTCAAACGGGGAAACCAGAAATTTTTATGGACCCCCCCTTCCCATCTTTTCCCGACATGCTTTTTTTTGCCTGCTGATACTTGCTCTAGGGGCTCTGGTAGCCGGCCTTTTGAACCCCAAAAGTGGTCGGTATTGGGGTTCAAACCGCTTCTTCGACCTGTTGTGGATAATGCGTTCCAGGATTTTCCCCCAAGTACCCAGTAAGAGTGGGCGGTTGAGATGGCTGTCTAGTGGCTTTTTCCTTTAGGGGAGTACCCTTATCGTTTCCAAAAGTGGGGAAGGTGGTTCCAGTAAGAGGCCTTGTAGGTCTCCAAAAAAACTCCTGGTGTTGCCGTAAAGCTTGTTTGAGGGGTACGTTGGGGGAAACCCATCTGGGGCCGGAGCTTTTTTTATTTCTAAACCTAACCCCACCTAGCATTTTTCTTTTTTCCGTTATGGTGGGGTCTCTTCGTTTCCCCAAAACCCCCCTTGGAAGGGGGATTTTGGGGTTGGTTTGGGAAAAGGGCACTTTCATTTTTCGCAAAATAGAATAGGACAGTGGGGTTTATTTTCTTGTCCAGTTTCTAACGACAACTGGTAGGCCTGCCCCATGGGTCCCTTTTCCAACCTCTTCCAAAAGCATGGGCCTGTGTTTCTCTTGCTCTCTTAATGGCTTTATTTAATTTTACCGTGCTTCTTTTACTGGTTGTAAAGCTGCTCAAAAAGGGCGTTTTTCCCAGCCCTTTAGCCGTTTTGCGAGCCTTTACAATTTTTTCCTCAGCTCAGAGGGTTTTTTTATTTCCCCCCGTACACCGGTAAAATCGCTTGTTACTTGTCGCCCTGGGATTGTTGCATCGCAGGCTTAGTCAGTCTCAATGTGATTTTATTTCCTTTTCACTTGGCTTTTTTCCCAGCAACGGGGACTTTAGTGCATCTTTAACAGGGCCGGGATCATACTGCTAGTTTCCAGCCCACTGGGTTAGCTCTTGTACTGGGACTTGACCTATTTGCATACAAATTTTTTAGGTTACCCCCCCGTATTGGCACAGTGGTCGTAGCGTGTAAATATCGGAGACCCCCCCAACTGTTACTTCTCCCTTTCCAGGTATGCTAACAAAAGTCACAACATTAACTCGCCTCCCCTTTTGAAGTGGGGTTATCGCCTTTTTGAGTAAGACGACGTCCAGTAGCGACATCGCCTCCAAAAACAGGGGCCTCCGTATTGTCGCTTCTACCCCATAAGCCCATGCTTTTAAAAACTCCCGCAATGGTACAGGGGAAATACTTTGGGACTTCCACTAATTTGGGCCCGGAATCAGCAAATCTTCCTGTGTTAGGTAGGGGGGTGTAACAAATGTAAAATTTTTATGCCCCCGAATTTGGCTCTTATAAAAACCCGGGGCCTTTCTTTGGCTACCCTGGAGAGTTCGTCCACTCCCAAAGGTACTTTTTCAGCACATTTGGTGATCCTTTTGGGTACGGCTGCTTATAGGGGTTTGAATTTGAAAATTATCTAACTTACTCTCGTGCAGTTTGTAAGTGGTCTGGGCAATTCACAGGTTGAATTGAAATTTTAGCGTCTAACATTTTTTTGGGGCCGCCTTACCACCTGGAGGGGTTTTTTAAAAAACAGGGGAATTACCCCATCCGCAATGTAGCACAGTCTTCAGTATTTTATTGCCACACAAAAAACATCGGGGTTCCTTTCTGATTTTTTGGCTTTGTGGCCAATTTTTCCACATTTGGCCAAGTCTTCGATCGTTTCTTTGTTTCTGCATTTGCTGCAAAATGACCAAAATTCCAGCACCTGAACATTTTTTAGGTCTTTTAGTAGGGTCTTATTCTCAGTTACCCCCCCTATTTTAAAAGTTTTTTGCCGTTTTGAAAGGGTTTTGGCCAATCCCTTCCATTTTTAAATTGACGGGGGTAAGGTCCCCCCGTATGCTTTCGGAGGGGCTTTTATCAGTTTCAGAAATGGGTCCTTCCCCCGCAGTTTTTTAGTGCTTTTTAGATTTTAGGCACCGTGTGGTTTTCAAGGTCCTTATTCCCGATCCTGTTGGGGACCTTTCGACCCCGTGCGTCCTCTCCAAGGTGAAGAAATGGATTTCCATCTCCTGCGGTCACCCTTTTTGGGTTTTTTTGCTAGATAAGAACATATCCCCCCCTATTGTTCTTTTAAATTTTTTTTTTCCCCCCTTGGGGTTATCATCGCGGAAGCATCTTTTTAACCCTTTTTTAGGATCTCAGATATGTTTTTGGTTGGACGAATATTAAGCATAGGGCGTTTGTGTTTCTTTTTCGGTGCCTTTTCTTTTAACTTTTTCCACCAGGCGGGGCCTTTCAAATGCGTTTTGGCTTCGGTTAGGCTCGGGCTAACGGCAGAGTCCGTTTCATTAGTCTTCAAATTTTTTTGGCTCCTGCTTTTCTCCGGAGGGGGAAAAGCGTTTTTTCTTTTAACTTTCCGAAATTTTTCGGTCTTTGGGGTTGCCGATTTTCCTCTTTCTTCATTTTTTGATCCTTTATCGCGTCTCCAATACATTGCCAGTGACGGTTTAGGGTTTTTACTACCCTACCCATGTGGTGCCGTTTGATTTTTCCCAGTTATCGAATTCTCCGATGATCTTTTTTAAAGAGCGTCACGTCGTACAAAATTGCGGATCTCTCCATTACGTTATCTTGCCCTTTATGAAATCCGCCGGGGAGTGGTGTTTTCGTGCGCTCCCCGGCCTTATTTAAACCCTTTTGCTTTCATTTGTTTTATTTCTTTTTTTAAAAATCCTACTGTTCCACGAGAACCTAGGGAAAACCAAAATCCGCTCCGGGGAGAGCCCCGGTTGCCGTAGTAAGGCCACTAAATTACGCCTAGGGGGGACCTGGTCCTCAGGGGGAGCCTAGCGACGACAATACCCGCGCTTCCATCCTGGCCGCTAGACCACTGACTGGGGTTTTTTTTGGTCCGCGGAGCTACTTTATTTTACTCCTACCCTTTCAAGCGATTCGGGCATTCCCCCTATCCCCACCTGGGGGACGGCCACGTAAACATACAAACCCCCGCCCCTGGGGAGAGATGTGTGTGTGTGGCGTGTGTGTGTTGGGGGGTGTGGTTGTGGGGAGAGGAGGAGAGGAGATAGAAGAGAGAGAAGAGTTTGCCAACATAACCCCAGCTGCGGAAGGGGGGCGCTACTATCGCCATTGTTGTAAAACGGGCGAGATGGGCAAAATTAAACCCCTCAAAATCTTTCAGTTTTGTACTGGGATATTTGGGGGCGCAGTGTTTTATACGGTTTTGAATACGGTAGACGATCTACATTTTCTGGTCGAGATGATATAATAAGATGACGGGGGCGTTTCTTAAAAAAAATTTTTCATATTTTGCTTTGCATTTTTTTTCTCTCTTACAACACGTAGAGCGAAAAAGACACTTTTTTTTAATAATTCGAAAATCAATCTAAAACGATTAATCTATTATAAACTCGATTCTTCGCCTTATTGAGGGTTCGAAAAATTATAAAGATAAAAGTCACTCCCTTTTTAAAATACACGGTGTCCCGTTACCCGCCCCCAAAAATGGTCCGGGGGGCACTCCGTGTTCTTTTAAAATGTTGATTTATAAAATATCTCGTAAACCCTTTAATTATTGACTTTTACTTGTTTCAGAAATGTTACAAGGGAACAATTTACTAAAAAACTTTATTGACTAACAATACAAAATTTTAAGTTGACTAATGATTTGAAAATTGCTTTCTACAAACATTTTGTAACATCAAAATTTTTTTTCGTTGAAATACTAACTTTATTTGCAGCATTATTTTCTAAAAAAATTTTACTTTTTGAAAAAAAAATTTTTAAGTTTTATTTAGAAATCAGTAATATATTTTACACCACTGTGAAAGCTCATAAAAATTCATACCCAAAAATGAAATGAAATATTTTATTCTACTAACTGTGAATGAATTTTATATATATATATATTAATCAGGGTTGGAAAGTATTTAAAAAAATTATTACAGTTTCAGTTTTTTTTTTATTAAAAAATAACTAGTTCAGTTAAAAGATCCCAACCGAAAGTAAAGCGTTACAGTTACAGTTTAAAAAATAACAGTCGTTACTTTTTTAGTTACTTTCTTGCGATGAAAATAAAATTCAGATCATACTTAAAAAAGAAATTTAAAGGTAAAAAAATGAAAAAAATTTACAATAAAATTCCTTAAAAACATTTTTATTAAATATTATTTATTTAATTTTCAAAATTTCTTTTATAAGAATTAAAAAATTTTAAAACCACAACTCCACTTGATTCCTCTGACCAATGAGCCAAAACCCAGTTATTTCGACAATTAGAAGGAAAGAACTTTTGGGAAAAGGAATTTTAATTATGGGGTTGGGTCTCAGAAATTCCCCCTGTTCCTTTTTAAATCCCCGGGAAGAAAAGGCGAAAAAAATTGGTCCCAAAGTCGGCTAATCGGGACTCGAAAACCCCAGACCTCCGCTTTCCGGGGGACTGCTCTTTTTCCAACTGGGGCTATTCAACACTTACGAAAAAATACTTTTCTCATGTTTTTTACCCCCCCCCCCCAAAGCGTCGTAATTTGGTCTGACGCGACAACAAAAATCGAAAACCCTTTTTTGTCAGCCTTTTAAATTTTTTTGCCCAATCTCCACTTGATTTTTCCACCAATAGAGCCAAAAGCGATGTTATTTCGAAAATTTTGAAGGGAAAAAACATTTTTTAAAGGAATTTTTTTTTTTAAACTTGGAAAAAAGTCGGCACGGAATTTTTTCACCCCATTAACCGATTTTCGGACCAATTTTTTCTCCCTTATTTTTTAGGGATTTTAAGGGGGGGGCAGGGGGAATTTTTTAATAACCTAGGTTCAAATTCTTTCCAAAAAGTTCTTTCCTTCAAATTTTAAAAAACATCGCTTTGGTTTTTTTCAGAAATAATGGAGATTTTTTAAAAAAATTAAAAGAGCTACTTAATAAATTCCCTTATTTTTGGTTAGATTTAATTACACCTTTTTATAAACTTTAAAATTTTTTGAATTCTAAAATAGCCATTTTGGGACATTTGGGAAGCGGAAGGTTCGGTTGACTCGATTTTCCCCCCCCTTTCCCCTTTTTTTTAAAAGGGGGTTGGGGAAAGGGAAAAGGGGGAAAATTCTGAGGGATCCCAACCCTGGTTCAAACCCTTTCCAAAATTGTTCTTCCTTTCTAATTTCCAAAAACACCGTTTGGTTTTGGCGGAAAATAATGGAATTGTGGTTTAAAAAAAATTTTAAAAAGCACAATTTAAAGTTTTCCTTATTTTCTCCGCTAACCACACGCGTTTTGGGGGGGGGGGTTTAAAAAAACTTGGAAAAGTATTTTCGTAATTCTGTCCTCATTGGAAAGGGAAATCCCCGGCAGGGGAAAGGCCCGGGGTTCGACCCCGATTCAGCCGCTTTGGGCCCAATTTTTTCCGCCTATTTCTTTAAGGGAGTTAAAGGAAGGAACAGGGGAATTTCTAATCCCAACCTGGGATTCAAATTCCTTTCCAAAATGTTTTTTCCCTTTCATAATTTTTTGCAATAACATGGGTTTTGGCTCTATTGTCGAGAGGAACAAGGGGGGAAATGTGGTTTTAAAAAATTAAAAAAGCTGACTAAATAAGTTTCGCATTAAAATTAAAAAATCTTAACGTTCGAGAGTTATAGAGTTTCTATTTATATTGTATAACACATGTTAAATAATTAAGATCTCTTTTTTTCCCCAAATTATTTTTTTCATCTTCCCGGAATATTTTATTCTTTTAAAAACTTATTTTTGCTGATATCAAAATGGCCCCGCAAGTCGTTTAAAAGCATAAAAAGGGAAAACAAAAAACTAAAAACGTTATCGGGGTCCCGATTTTTGGTGACCGGGGACAACAGAAAGAAAAATTTCTAACAGACGTTCCCAAATTCGCATGGGAAATGCCAGAATTTCCTGAAATATTCAAAAAAAGTTTAATTTCCCAATTTCCAACAAATATTCTTGGGAATCTCAAATTGGAACAACCAAAACTTTTCCGGGAATTTTTTTTTATGGATGTTTTGGGAATTTATAGGAAATGTTTTGGGGATATTTTTGTATCGTTCTAGGATAAAAAAAATTCAAAAAAAATTTATTTTTAAAAATTTGTTTTTTTATTCTGTTGTTCTCAAACAAAAAAATATGAATTTTTATATCTTAAATAAACGAAAAATTGAATTTTTTGTCTTAAATATTATGTCCCTTACGTAGTTTTAAAATTAAATAACAAACTGAAAATTTTAAAAAAACTTAAAAACCCAAAAAAGTGAAAAATTAAAAATGTGAAATTTTAATAAACTTAGATAAAACTTAAAAAACTTGAAAATTTTTTTACTAAAATTTAAAAGAAAAAATTTATTTTTTTCCTTTTTGCTTGTGTTGTTGTCTTCTGTTTCACCCTTAAATTTAAACCCAATAGCCCAAATTTTAAATTTCAATATTTTTTCTGTTGAATTCCTTCTCGCACTATTGGGCGTCTAGAAAAAATTTAAATTTTTTTTTCATTGTAACAAAAAAAATTATAATTAAAAATTTTGATTCAATCTTATTTCCCAAGGAGTCCCGGGAAAAATTTAGTAAGGTCTTTTTAAATATTTTTGGTTTTTGGGCTCGTATTTTCCAATCTTCCAACCCCCCCCAACGGGGTTGCACATTCTTTTTGGCTATAGTGGCCTATTCTGGAAACTTTCAGACAAACTTGTGCCTCCTTGTCCTTTCAAAAAGGTTTACCTTTATAAAAAAAATTATAAATTATGTGTTTGAAATACACATAAAAATTTTCAAATCTAATTATATATAAACAAATTATATAAAAACAAAAATACACCAAATTTTCTTTAAAACTTTTAATAAATAATGAAGTACTTCAGATTAAAATTGCGATCAAACTTAATAGAGTTTTTAAAATTTTTCCTTTTTGTGCATTTTTTTTACGTTTACGAGTTTCACTGACGTGGGGTAGTTAATGTTTTGAGAATAAATCTTACTAAAGAACTTTTTATCATTGCCTGATTTTTTATTTAAAGCGGTTTTTATTTTTCTTTGATTATTTTCAACCGTATCATCCATTTTAAACAGAAAAATTTTTTAAAATGATTAAAAAAAGAAAAAATTTCTTAAAAATATTAAAGTTTAGAAAAAACTTATGAAAGCTTTTTAAAATAATAATATGTATTGAGTTTTTTTTTGTACTATATATCTAGAAAATTGTACTTTTAAAAAAATGCGAAGAGAAAAAATTTTAATATACTTCAATCATAGTGCTCGATTTTTTTTTTCTTCTGTCGAATTAAGTTGATGTAGACGCTCTGTTCTTCTTCTTCATATTAGTATTATTTTTTTATTTTTGTATGTTTAAAATCGCCAAATTCCATTGCCCATTCAAAATTTTGCATTCCTTTAAACAAAATATATACGAAGGTTCTTTTTGTAAGAAAAAAAAACCTTAAAAACTTTCTTAATCGATATAATTGACGTAGCATTCGGTATTCTCACCCTTGTGAAATTTTGCTATTTTTTCTAGAATTTTTGGAAAAAAATAACGTGTAAAATTTTCAAGTTCTGTTTAGTAATGTAAATTCTGACTCTACTAAATTTTTTTTTATTTTGATATCCCTTTTTTCCATCGTACATTACAATGAAAAATAAAAGTAATATTGAAAGAAAAAATGAGGTCTTATTTACTGAAAAATAAAATTTTTTGAAACCATGTTTTATCCTTTTTTTTTAAAAAAATTTAACAAAATAACTTTTCCATGAGTTTTCAGGTCCTCTAGTTCGTTTATTGCAGCCTTCAATTGTGCTTTTTTAATTTTTTTGGGGAAACCAACAAAAATTTGATTTTCTTTTTCATTAACCAACTTTTTGGTACAAAAATCCTAGGTACAGTTGCCCTTTCTTTTCAGAGGAAACCTACTTTTGCCATTTTTACTGTGATATAAATTAAATTTTTAATTAAAAAAAAAAAAATTTAAATTATAAATGAATACTTTTATAAAAGATTTTAAAAATCAACATTTTTAATTAAGTAAAATTCCCCGGCCCATTCCATTTTAAAATAATATATTCTCAAATTTAAAATTCAAAAAAAAAAAATTAAATTAAAATGATTTGTAACTCTAAAGAAAAAAAAAAAAATTGTTAAATGTTGGGAAAAACGCAAAATTTTTTTTGTTGAACAAATTGCCTTTATAAAATATCATAGGTGATTTCCCGGGGCCCCAAAAGTTTTTTACTTTTTAAAAATTAAAAGGTGTTTTTGGGGGGAACAACTTTGCTTTTAAAACGTTTTTTTAAAAAATACAATAGTTAACAAAAAAATTTTTTTCCCCGCTTTTGAAATTTTAAAAAACCCTTTTTTTTTAAACCCAAAACATACCAGCACAACTTTTTGTAACAAATTTAAAAAAAAGGCCCCCAAGGGAAAAAAAAATGGGACCCTTTTTTTTAAAAAAAACAATAGAATTGTTCAAATTTTTTTAATGCTTTACAAGGCCCAAAAAAGGGGGTTTTTTTCATTTTTTTAAAAAATTTATTTAAAAGGAAAAAAAAATTTATTTCGAAAAAGGGGGCTAAAATCACACAAAAACTTTGAATTTTATTTAAAAAATTTCCCCAAAAACTTTTTCTTTTTATAAGTTTTAAAAATTCCTTTTTTTAAAATTTTTTTTTAATAAATTTTTTCTATAATAAAATTTTAAAAAAAAGGGGTTTTTACTTTTAAAAAATGGGGTATAAATAAAAAAAATTTCTTATTTGGGGCTTCCAAAATTTTTTATCCTTTTTTGTTAAATTTTCCAAAAATTTTTTTTTTTTTAAAATTTTTAAAAAAATTTTAAAAACTTTTTTAAAAAATTTTAAAAATTTCGCTATAAGAAAAAAAAATCATGGGTTGGGAAACTTTAAACAATTACCAAACTATTAAGCTTATTTTTTGGGTTTTTTTTTTTTCTTTCGAAAAAATGTTTTAATTTGATGTAACGGGGAAAAAAAATCTTTTTTTCTTCCCTTTTTAAAATTTTCAAATCCCTTTAAACCCCAAATTTTAATTTTCAAAAAATTCTTGCTCAAAAAAACCAAAAATACATCTTTGAATTAATAATAAAAATTTTCCAAAAAATTTTTCTGAAAAAAAATTTCAAAAAAAAAAAATTGTTTTCTTTTCCCCCTAACGCCTAAGGTGGAAATTTAAATTTTTTTTAATTTTCCCAACTTCGACTATTTTTTAAAAAAAAATCCTAAATTAATTTATAAATTTATATATTGAACATTTTTTTTTTTTCTCTTCCAATTTTAAAAAAAAAATTACCCCCCTTTTTTTTAATATATTTTTTTAAAATTTTCCAAAAAAAAATTTTTTGGGAAATTTAATTTAAAGAATTTTTTTAAAAATTTAAAATTTTTAATTTTTTATATTTAGATTATTTTGCAATAAACATTAATTTTCCCGCCCTTTTAAAAAAAAATTACCTTTTTTGTAATATCCGGGAAAATTTTTGGAAAAAAATTTGGAAAAAAAACTTATAAAAAAACTTGTAATTTAAATTTAAAAAAAAAAATTTTTCATTCCAATTATTTTCCCTTTTCCTTTATTTTCCCCGGGGAAAAAATTTTCATAACGAATTTTTTTGTAATTTTTCTTTTTCATTTTTTACAAGAATTTTTTGGTTTTTAAAAAAATTTTAAAAAATTTTTTATCCATTGTAAAAAAATCTTTTTTTTTTGAATTATTTTTTTTAATTGGGTTTTTTGTCTCGCAATCCGTAAAAAAAAATTTTTTTTCTCTTTCCCCAGATTTTCCTTGGGACTTTTTACATTTTTTCAAAAAGGGTTTAAAGTAAAAAATTTTTAAAAATTTTAAAAGTGAAACTTTTAAAAAAAACCCCCCAAAAAAAAAAACTTTTAAAATTTTTTTTTTACCGAGGGGGAATTTTTTTAACCAATTTTTTTTTTATTAATTTTTTAAACAAAATTTTTTCTTGAAAAAAAAAAATTTTTTTAAAACCCAAAAATTTTATTTTAAAAATTTTTATTTTAAAAAAATTTTTAGAATCTGGGAAATTTTTTTTTTTTCTTTTTTTTGTTAATGGTTTCATTTTTAAAAAAAAAAAATTTAAAAAATTTTTAAAATTTTCTTGTAAAAAATTTTTTTGAACCATTTTGAAAAAAAAAATTTTTTTATTTAATAAATTTTTTTTTTTTTTCCCGAAAAGGGGGGGGGGCCTAAAAAAAATTAAAATTTTTTTTTGGAGATTGGGGCCAGCAGTTTCCAGGGGTAAATTAAAATTTTTCCCCAAAATAAAACCGTTTTTTTTTTTTTTTTTTACCTTTTTTGAATTTAAAACCCTTTTTTTTCATTTTACTTTAAAATTAATTTAAAAAAATTTTTTTTTAAAACCCCAAAACCCAATTTTCAAAAAACTAGAATGTTCCCCCCCAAAAATTTTTAAACTGTTTAATTTTTTTAAATTTATTTTTCCCTTAACAAATAATAAAAAACCCTCTTTAAAAAATACATGGGAAAACAGGGCGTTTTAGTAAAAAATTTTAAAAATTTCCCGCAAAAAAATTTTTATTATTTAAAAGGCCATTTTCCCAAGCTTTTCAAAAGTTTTTAATCCCCTTAAAAAAAAAAAAAAGAAACGGAATTTAGGAAAATTTTTTCTTCAAAAAATGGGGGAAAAATTTTAAAAAAATTTGAAAATTTCCCAAAGTTTTTTTTGAAAACTATTTTATTTTTTAAAATTTGAGAATTTTTGGGGTTCCCCCCCTTTTTTTTTTATCGATATTAAAAATTTTTAAAAAGTAAGGGAAATTTTATAACTCCCAGAAAACCCTTTTTTTTGGGATTTTTAAAATTTGCGTTAATACTAAACACCAACGTAACATTCGCCCACAAGCACGCTCAAAAGTGCCGTTTTATTTAATAAAAATTTTTTTAATTGAAAATCTTTTAATATTAATTTTTGCAATTTTTACTTGATTTCAAGAAGGGGTCTTTTTTCTTGTGTAGACTCGTTTTTTTTTTGTTTTGGTCAAAAGAAAAAAAAAAGTTCGTTGTTGAGATTTTCATCGTTTAAAAAAACTCTGGGGAACGAATTCCTAATGGTTTTAAAAAAAGTTTAGCATTTTTTTTTCTTCCCATGTACCAATTTAATTTAAAATTTGGGATGCAAACAACGGCAATAATGTTCTTTTTTTTCAAAAATGAAAAAATCAAAATTATACATAAAAAATCAAATAATTGAATATTTTTTAAAAATAATAAATAATTTTTAAATTAAAAATAACAAATTCCTTTTTTTAAAAACCTTTTGTTAAGAGCTGCGATTTAATGATTGGCAATGCGTTTTTCATTTTTATTAAGTTTCTAAAAATTTTTTTTTTTTAATGTTTTAGACGGTATAAGGTAATTTCCCATTAATCCCTTTTGCTTTGCAATATATCTAAATTTTGGGGTTAAAGGTTTATTACCAAAGAAAAAAAGAGGAAAAAGATACACGTTATTATATAGTTATTAAATACATATTACAATCTTTATACAGGGTGACCCATTTTAACTTAGGCAGCCAATAACTCGAAAAATAAGCACACTACAAAAAAATGTTTAGAATCAAAATTTCGTCATTTTGAGGGGGACGTACAATGACGTTAACCATCAGCCCCTTCACCTCTCCCACTGGGCGGTGAGGGGGGGCAAGTTTTGAAATCTTAAATGGGAACCCCTATTTTTTATTGCATATTCGGAATCTTTGGCTAAAAAACACATACAATTTGTCTGAAACATTTTTCTCGATTCATGATAGATGGCGCTGTAATCGACAAAATGTCAATTTCTTCGATTTCTCTTACTGAGAACCCATGCTTACGATTCTGCAATACATTAACAATAAAAATACCACGTTTTCATTGTTTAATACTCGAAATTAGTCTTAAAACAAACTTTTCATTATTTTTTAAAACTTATTAATTATTTTTAAAAAAAACGGCTTTTAGCGTAACCCAGGAACAAAAAACGTGACTAGCAGTTTTTATTCCCTTGGGGTTTTTAACGTAGTCCCCTCGCCCTCACAATTCGGGGTGCTTGAAGGGTGGAAACCCGCCAGGAAAAAAGGTCGAGTGGACCAACCATTAAGGGAAAAGGGAAATAGTACCCCCAGTAAAGGAAAAGGGCGAGTGGGACACAACAGTTAGGCAGGTCAAGTAGTGACCCACCCCGGGGAAGGAAAAAGGGCGAGTTGGGACCCAACCCCTTGGCAAGATCGGTAGTGACCCCCCTGAAGGGGAAGGTCGAGTGGTAACCCCCAACAGTTAAAGGGAAGGTCATGTGTGCCCTCAGTGAAGACAAGGCGGTGGTGACCCAACATTTTAAGAAGGTGGTGGTTTTCCCAAACCTTAAGGGGAAATTGCATTGTTATCAGCTCTCTCCCAGAAAGGGAAAGTCAAAGTGTGCACCTTATTTTCTAAGAATAACAGTAATCGACAGCAAAAGTTACGTTGTACATTTCTAGCATTAAAGGAGTTATAGCTTCACAAGCTCTTCTTATTCTTTCCATCATATTCAATCTTGTCGTTGGAGCTTCACTATACACTGCATCTTTAACGTATCCCCCATTAAAAGAAATCAAAGGGGTTCAAATCCGGTAATCTCGGAGGCCACAGAACTGGTCCACCCCGCCCCTATCCACCGATTTGGGAAACCTTTGATTCACAAACATCCGTACAAGACGAGCATAATGAGCAGGAGCACCATCTTGTTGATCACCATAAATTTAGTCTAACTGCAAGGGGAACATTCTCTAGGTATATGCTGGCAAATCATTTTCGAGGAAAGTCTAAATACATTGGACTATTAATTAGACGTTCAAAAAAATGAGGTCCAATAACTTGGCCATTGCAAATGCCTACCCATACATACAAACTCCAACGATGTTGATTAAGCACCTCACGATACCAATGTGGATTTTCTGGTGACCAATAGTGGCAATTATGCCTATTGAGACTACCATTGCTGATGAATGTTGCTTCATCACTGAAACCAAAATATTACTAAAAAATCTGGATTCTGATCTAACATCTCAAGAGCCCATCTACAAATTGTAATCTGAGTACGTCGTCGCCCTCCTTAATTCCTGTACTAGAGTAATATGATACGGATGGTATTGACTGATCGTAACAATCTATGTGCCGTAGTTTTGAGGGGATTCCCGTTTCGCGTTCTATTTGACGGGTACTAATATGGTATTTTGATGAACCACAGCCAAAAACTGCGAGCAATCTAGGGGTCATTATTATTATGAAGTCCTATTCCTTCGCCCTTTCGCGATGGAAGTGGTTATTACGAGATCTTCTTTCAATGTTTATAATTTGTTGATCAGTAGGATGGCGGCAATTTGGGAATCGCTCCGCATAAGTACGGGCAGTAAGTCTGTAATTTCTACCACATCACCAATAGGTATAAAGAATATACGACTACTTCGTAGGAGTATAATTTTGCCATTTTACCAGAATTTTATCAGAGTACAAATTGTTAAAAAAATACATAAACACTGTGGACTTTGGCCACTAATGGAGTGCGCACTGAGTGTGCACTCGCCGCAGGTAATTGGGCGTTTCTTGTGCGGTTACTTTGGACATTCAAGTTGCCTAAAGGGCAAGTTACGCTAAAAGCAATTCTTGAGAAGTAATTATGAGTAAATATAAATAATGAGAAGTTTGTTTTAAGACTAATTTCGAGTATTAACAATGAAACGTGGTATTTTTATTGTTAATGTATTGCAGAATCGTAAGCATGGGTTCTCAGTAAGAGAAATCGAAGAAATTGAATTTTGTCGATTACAGCGCCATCTATCATAAATCGAGAAAAATGTTTCAGACAAATTGTATGTGTTTTTAGCCAAAGATTCCGAATATGCAATAAAAATAGGGGTTCCCATTTAAGATTTCAAACTTGCCCCCCCCCTCACCGCCCAGGGGGAGAGGTGAGGGGGCTGATGTTAACGTCATTGTAGTCCCCCTCAAAATGACGAAATTTTGATTGTAAACATTTTTTTGTAGTGTGCTTATTTTTCGAGTTATTTGGCTGCCTAAGTTAAAATGGGTCACCCTGTATATACATATTTATATATTTATGTTTCATATTAACAACTTATAAATTTATCTAAATACCTGACAATATTCTTCTATGAATTTCATTTCATGTTCAGTCAATCGTTGCAAATTACAATGATCAAGGCATTGATTGATTTGGTCGGGATCATTTTTTAAAAATGTTGCTAGTTGCATTACAGAATCAAAAGTAGAGTTCCATCTACCAAAATAAAAAAAGATGAAAGTATATTAGAAACTTATAATTTGAAAAAATATTTATATATACTCATATGCAGAATTAAATGAAAACATGATTAAAATTAAAAAACAGTAAATATGCAATTTATTTAGTTATAGAATTGAAGACAGTTGTAATGTTTTTTACTATTGTGTCGAGAGAATATCTATGGAAAAATAATATTGAATATACATATAAGCCACTGCGTGACTTGTACATAAACATTGCGAATATTATTTTTAGACACTGATAAAAATCATTAGGTACATCTATTATCATTCTAAGATCAAATAAGTTTCATATTTACAATCTAACGCAATAATAAATTTTTTTACCTGGTAATAACAGGAGTTTTTAAATAGACACCTAAAATTTCTTTTATTTTGTCAGATATTTGTGTAGATTTATTTTGTTTACTCCATAATTTGGTTAATTTAGCAAATGTCAATCTGTATAGTTTTTTATATGAAACATCATTGTCTAGAGCTTTCTCGGAATCTTTTACAGCGACAAGATTTAAACTGTGACTCACACATCTATGATGTGATGGAAGAATAAGCGAATCTTCTGCATCCATATCTTCTATATCATCTTTAATTAAAAGATCACTTAAATCGTGAAATTCTATAGCAGTAGATGTTTCATCTTCGTCCTCGTCTTTTACAAAATTCCTAAAAAATATTTAAAAATTTTACTCTCATGAATTATATTAAAATATTTTATATGTCAATTATGTTTTGTTAATTATATTTTTTATTTTTATTATACTTTAATTATATATATGCTATTATACCTTAATTTTAATTGTTTTAGTTAATTTTTTGTATTATATGTAATAAGGTAAAAGGAGTATGTAAGCGAGATGAAGAATGCCACATTCGTTTGAATATCCAAAATTAAAATATAAAATGTAAAAAATATACACAATATACTTTGAAACAAACTCTTACCGAAAAGCTTTAACAAAGTTGGATCCACTATCGGTAGTTACATAACACACTTTATTTTGGATATGATACTCGAGAAAGACTGAGTTAATTGCTCGAGTTAAAACATCGTATGTACGTATGTCTGCCTTTCATCCTACGGCAAGCCAATGCAGCTGATTTTCTCTCGAAAGTTACGGGATTCACCCAATGAATAGTTATGCCTAAATAACTCCTATAAATTTAGATTTTAATTTATAAAATTTGAAAAAATTATAATAAAAAAATATAAATATAAAGTAATATTACTAGCCTTTTTGTTTTGCTCCACAAATCTGCGGTATTTGCAACTACTTCTACTTCTGTCAATTTTTTTTCAAGAGCAGCCTTCATTTTATGATATGTTTCACAAATTTTGTTTCTTAATGTTTTTCTGCACATTATACGGATATGTGAAGGAAGTCCAATTCTAAGTAAATTAATGAATGCTGGACTATCTACAGTAGAAAGAGGTTAAATATCTTCAATAATAAAACGCAGTATCGCTTTATCTACTGCTTTTTGAGTAGCTATTGAGCTCCCAGAGCCCCATCTCTCTAATCTTTGACATTTATTTGGAACATTATTCGGAGGATCTTTACTTGAATGTTTATTTGATAATTTCAGTTTTGCCTTATCTATGTTTTGCAACAAGTGTGGATGTTTTGCCTATTAATTTTGTTTTGTCTATTTATTTCATACACACACCAGAAAGAGTAAGAAACGGAAAAAGAAGATAGAAATAATTATAATAAAAATATATCAATAGTCTTCATAATTTAAATATGTACATAAATAATTTCACAATAAAAAGAAAAATAATAACACATAGTAAAATTTTTTTGAAAAGTAAAAAGAATTTTTACCAAAAATCTTATGAGAAAAATTAAAAATTAGTTTTTAGAAAAGTTTTGTACTAATATTGTATTAATATTTATTTACATTAAAAGAGAATTTTTACACATGTTTTTCTCAATTTAAACAATTATAAATTTGAAAAAAATGTTTAAAATCGTAATTTAAATAATTCTAATTGTTTAAATTGAAAAAAACGTTGTGTTCAAATCATATATTTAACATATCATACTCTTGTAACTTTTGATACCTATTTTATGCTTTATGCACATTATATTTGCTTCAAGGTTGAATGTTTTGTATATTTGAAAATCTAAAAGTTGAATTAAAAAAATTAAAAATATAGCTTACTTATATATATAATTTTAATTTTATTATACTTTATATTGATTTTTATGTAAAAAAGGGAAATAAATTATTTTTTCAATTTTTTTTTTAAATAAAAAGATTTATGGATTATTATATTCCTTAAATTGTATATAATTTGCATAGATTCGATTTATTAATTTAAATAAAAAAAATTTGAATGTAAAAATATAAATATCAACATTCCACACTAAACATATTATTATTTGCTTATTCATTATCACAATTGTCAATTCATATTTATTTTTTAAAATTACTAAAATAACAATTATATAAAAGATTGAATTTAATAGGAATACAATAAACCATAGGAATCAAAAATAACCTTACATACTAAAAATAATTTTTTAATAAAAAATTTATGTAAAAACTTACACTTATATGTTTTCTTAAATTTGAAGTGGAAGTTCTGCTAGCATGAATAATTTTACTTCCAATGCAAATTTTACACAAAAATGCCCAGTTTTTCTCGTCTCCAAGTTTTTGTTGCAACTGAAATACTTCTGCATATGCTGGCCATGGCATTTTATGATCATTTTCTGAAGATTGAGATGCCTCTATTGCTTGAACATTTTCTGAAGATTGAGATGCCTCCATAACCTCCATTGCTTGAACTTTTTAAACGTAGACAAATATAAATATATATTAATAATTAATATATATCAGAATTATATTGTAATTAATATTAATATATCATATATCCATAAAGTGTTTTACAAGATACTCGTGTAATCAATGCTATAATAAACTAAAATTTAAAATTAAATAAAATTTTGAAGAAGTAATAATAATAACAAATAATATCTTAAAGAAAATCACAAATAAAAGAGAAAAAACCAACGAAAGGCGAAATACAATACTTACCTCGTATCTTATCTTACTCAGAATCAACCAGAGATGTTCTTATTCTTGGTATCAAACATAAAACGAAACACAAAACGTGCATGAGCACGTACAAGACTTGTTAATCCGTGGAAAAACGGATTCTCTACATGCGGTGAAAAGGACTTCTCTCTCTCTCTCTCTCTCTCTCTCTCTCTCTCTCTCTCTCTCTCTCTCTCTCTCTCTCTCTCTCTCTCTCTATTTTTCCATCTCTTTCGCAATCAATCAATCTGACAGAACGGAATCGAATGTACGAGAGCACGTGCTCACAGCTACGATATTTCAACTTATGTCGAGAGTGCTATTCTGTTACCAGATTTGGGCGCTCGGCAATGACACACGTATAAAAATCACTATATTCTAGTGACTTTAACGTATACGGCTCCTTCGTCGTGTGTGTCCCCACATCAGGCGCTTCGGCTGCGGCCCAAATCTGGTAACAAATCAGTAGTCGAGAGCAGTTGGGAGCATGTGTATTGAAATGTACAGTACCGATAAAGATACTTGCGCAAGCGCAAGGCTGCCCAACGCGAAGTATATAGAGATTTGAAATATATAATAAATATAACTATGAATGTAACTATTGAATTAGTTACTAGTTACCGAAAAAATGTAACTGAAGTTAAGTTACAGTTACAGATAGAGAGAAAGGAACGAAGTTAACTGTAACTGTAACTGTAACTGTAACTTCGTTACAAGTAACGAGTTACTTCCCAACCCTGTATATATATATATATATATATATATATATATATATATATAAGAATTGCATGTAAATATATAAGCAAAAAAACAAATATATATATATATATAATATTATTGTGTTCAAACTATGTGATAAAAATAGACACAATTATGCATGTATGTTTTACTGTTATTGACACGCTTAGATAAAAACGCGTGTGCGAGATGATTCAACAGTAAAAATATATTATGTTGTCAAAAAAAATATAATATGTTGAACACAATAAAATTGTTTTTTTTTTTTGACATGCATGTAAATTAATATTTTGAAACTGCCGATAATAGCGAAATTAAAATTGTCAATAATTATCAACAATTTTAGTTCCGCTTAGATGAGGGCGCTAACCCGTCGGAGTTCGGCCAATGCTCCGGCATCCCCATAGGTTGTGGAATGAGTCAGTGGAGCTCACTAGTCCACCACAGTACGCACAGTGTGGAAGACGTGTATAGAGTGTGTATATCAAAATACTCACCAATCCTCTCTAAAATTGGCAGATAAGTAATATATTAGTGATTTTCGTGTTTTATAAAACAGGATATATTAATTGTATACGCGAATAATTTATTACGATTACTTTAATTATTTTTCTGTATTATATTTAATAATTCGTAATGGTTAAAACGATAACGTGCTTACCTGATAATATAATACTGATCATTCTAAGCTACAGTGATCACTCTTGAAGATATCATTAATTTGAGATGCGTCTGCAAGAAATTACAGCATGCAGCCAAATGTGACGATACGTTTCTGGAGAAACAGTTTCTTCAAAGGTATTTCTTTTTGTTTGTAGAATTCTTTTATTTCATTAGCCTTTAGTTTTACTTTTCCAGTTTAGTTTTTTTATAGCATAATAAAACATATAAAATATAAATAATAAGATGCTGGAAATATATATATATATATATATATATATATATATATATATATATTTATATAACACGTTTGCTTATTAAAAATAATTTTAAAAACAATTATTTAAATTCTGATTAAATTATAGTATAATAAGGATTCAAAACTATAAATTCGAGAACATTCCGATTTTTTATTCTATATGTATTTCTTAATGCGTTTGCATCATTTTAAATGTGAATTTAGTAAATTAAAGTTTATTCTTATTTATCTTAGACACACTTTATATTAAAAATTAGAAATTTTAAATATGTATTTTATTAATTTAAATATTTTATTTTATCATTTTATTAATTTTTTTTAAATTGTACTATTATATAAAATGTAAAAATTAAATAATTTATTATATTTAACTAATATAAGGCTGTACCGTAAATATATAATTTTCCCTTGTTCTTTTTCTTATTATTTTATTGTATATTTTTAGTGTAAAATTTAATTACAATTTAAAATTTTAAATTATATATTTCATATTTTCTATTCAACAACAAAAAGATTTATATTTCAACTAATATTTTAAATATTATGCATTTTATATAATTTATTCTTCTGAAAATTTATTAGATATAATAACACTGTTATTAGTGTAATTTTTAAAAGAGTAATAAAATATATTTTGTCTAACAGATGGCCTTCTGCGAAGAGACTTTATGATAAACAACTTAATGAAAATAAATGTAAGGAAAAAAAAACAGAAAGAATTTGCAAAACCTACACAGAAGAATGAAAAAAACTTATATAAAGAATTTATAAAAACAGGCATAAATGCTGCGAGACAATTATACAATTTTAAATCTGAAACACTTCAACAATATTATATTGACAAGAATTCAATCGATAATATGATCAAATTTGATTGCATATTTAATTTTAGTTTAAATCCCATTGATAATATAATTAATGAAAATTTTTTAACGTATTATTTTATTATTGATGAGATTAAAAACTTGCTTATACAATCTCTACAGTAAGATATATATCATAGCTCCATTAATTTTATAGATTATAATATAATTGTTGCACAGTTTTTATATAATTGTTGCATGAACATTTTTTACAGAAATCCTAGTTGGAATCTAAGTGAAAGATATTGGATTATAAAAATGCTTCATTATATTAGGCATCTTTCGGTGAAGAAGGAGTACAGTAAATTTATAGAAAAATCTAACAAGAAACAACTTTTAGAACAGATTGCTACTTTTTTGGCACAATGGTTACAACCTGAAAAGCATGTATCTTACTCATACATAAAAGCATCATTAGATAAGATCGCACGACAAGCATTGAAATACCTCGGAGTAAATTATCACAATCATTCAATATTCTTGACATCCGTCACAACTTTTATTAATTGGAGAAACAATAATATCGAGAATAATTATTGGAACCAAGCAGAAGGTACGCAGATAATGGATACACTCCAGAAATATATAATTGGTAAATTAAACTTTTGACCATGCGATTCGACAGACACAAATTTGGAAAACATATGCATAGATAATGTAAGTTATTATAGATTTATATTATAATTATATTATGTTTGTTTTATATCTTACTGCAATTTATTTTTATTTATCACAGGTTTTAGAAAAGAAACGTGGCCACGAAATAATTATATTCATAATATATCACAGCGTAGCCAGGAGACTTGGTCTATATTGCAATCTGATAAATGTACGAATGTGCGAGGTCTCTCATTACTGTTTATTTTGGAAACCTAACTAGTAAGTACACAGTTTGAAAATTTGTGTTCTTTTTTTGTTAAAAAAGGGCTCTTGTTAAAATTTTTTATATTTAACTTTATATACTTAATATTTATTTAATATTTATTGTGTAAATATTTACACATGTCATGTGTGTTAATTTAATATATTACTGCTGTGATATTAATTGTACTCACATATTAAATTATTAAAACAACGGAAAAGAAGTGTAAAAATAACATAATAAGCATCTATTTTTTGTTAAATTAACTCAATTAACTTAAAAATTTCTGCAGACTGTTTATGAGACACGTGATAATTGTTAAATTTAACACAAATTTTTCAATTATGTATATAATAATAATTGGAATTATCTGAACCTTTCGGCATTTTTATTCTTATACAAACACATATACATATATATAATTTTATATTGTTCACAGTTCCACGAAGAGTTTGGAAAATGCAAGATGTTTTAATATAATTTCAGAACAATTCCCAAATTGTCTCCTCGATCAACTGAAGATACTTGAAACAATGTATTTTAAGAGAAATGTTAATATTCCAATAACAAAACAACCTAACAAAGTTGGTAATTATTTATATATGGTCTCATCTATATATTAATTTTAACTAATTAATATACTTTTACCTTAACAAAGATATAAATTAATGAAATATACTTTATATTTTACTAGCAGATTAAATTACATATTATCTCTTATTTTTTCATTTATTTTCAGAACTCTGTTCATTTAATTCTTGCTCATGTTTAATCGTTTTTTTCAGATTTTATTTGGAATAATGGAACTATTTGCGTTTTTGACTAATGTACGTTTCGGGGTTAATCCGCATGAACATGGCATGCACGTGGTAAATCGGAAGATATGCTAGTACTGTTAATAATTAAATAATAAAAATAAAAATGTAAAAATATCTTTATGAAGTTTATCTCCGATATTATTTACAATTATAAATTTTATAATAATCTATAATAAATAAGCTGTTATCTCTTATTTTAATCAGCTGTAATTCAACGTGCTACAAAAGTTTAATATTTTAGGAATTGCTTTGCAAGATGAAATAACAATTCAAATATAATCTTGCATTTTCCAGCTCAGCCTTAATTTTAAAAGTACAAAGCAGTTAAATAGACCAGAGGAAGTAAGATTTGCGGTTGGAATGATAGTTACATATACCAATAGTGATCAATTTACAGATAGTTGTACCGGCGTGATAATCGGATGGCATCGATATAAAGATAGACACGTTACATATTTGTCCGTAAGCGATGTAATAAATATGGATATATGTGTATTGCCGTTGAACCACTGTTGTAATTGTCATGCTATAAAACAAGAAACTAATTATTATATAATTCTTACCCAAAATAATAAAATGTGTTGCGTGGAGGAAGGTATGAATATCATTAGACGAGTCTTTTATAATTATTATATAAAATAATATTTTATTTTGATTTTTTTTTAAATATAGTTATTTTATTTATTTTATTGGTCGAGATAAAGGTGTATATTGTGTTTTTATTTTATTTATCTTATTTAATTTATTTAATTATTTAATTTTATTTATATAATTTATTTTTATATTTATTTTGTTTTTATTTTATTTTATTTATCTTAATTGACATATTTCTTATTTATATATTATATGATATATTTGATATATTTCTTATTTCATTTATTTATTTGGTTTAAATTCGTAATTATAATCTTTTTTTTGTATTTACATTTTTTATTTTAGATCATATAACTTTAACAACGCCGCAATGGATCAATAATAGCGAAATTGGTCGCTATTTTTCTAAATTCGAAGGCACGCATTACGTGGCAAATAAAATGCTAAAAAGACTTTATCCGTATGATGCCTTTGTAATTGCTCGAAATATTAGAGAATTGATTAGAGAAAGAAATTTCAAAAAAGAATATGTGAAAATTAGTAGTATAAATTAATAGTTTAAGTAGTCATAAATTAATAAATCACATTATACAATATTTAGAATGTACAAATGTTTTGAAAAACTTATATATATAATTATTATATTAATTATATTAGACAACACACACACACATACGCTATTTAAAATGAAAAGATAACAAGGGAAGCCGGAAATACTGATTTTAATGAACTATTTGTATATTATTATCTGAATCAAAATTAGAGTCATATATTTTTTTCATTTTATTAATGATTTCTGTTGTGAGAATAGAATACTCTCTTAAAAAATCGGTTTTAATTTTTTAATAAATACTGTTGAAATGAAAAAATATGAAAAAATGTTTCAAAAGTTGTATAATTTACTTTAAAATAGTGCAACTAGATTTTTTTTAGAAAACATTGTAGTTTTCAATTAACTTTTTAATTAATTCTTTCTTAATTTTCAAAAAATTATGAAAGTTTTGAGATTTGTTTTACTATAAAAGTTAAAGCCAAATATTTAATGCCAAATTCAACAATATATGATATAACCATTACAAAAGTCCTTTCTTTAGAAATAAGCTAAAAATTTCTATATAAAAAACGCATCACATATATTAATTGAAATATTACAATTTACGTCTTTTTATATTTAATAGTAAAATTTATTATAATTTATATACATATAATATATTATATTATATTGTATTATAATTTATTATATTATATTTATATTATATTTATATTATATTATATTTATATTATAATTTATTATATTAGATTTGTATTTATATATTTAATATATAATTTATACATATATATATATATATATATATATAATTAATAATTTATCTATTTATATATACAATAAAATTTACACACTACAATTTTGATTGCATTTATATGAATTGAACTTTTCATGTAATAATAAAAATATGCCATATCACACCCTTATCTGTATAGTTTGGAAATCAAGGTAGAAAGTACAATATTAGATTTGAAATCTAGATCACATTCAGCATTTTATTTTTTTTTTATCACACTTATGCATACATATTGTTCATAGTATCACGAATATTTCAAAAAATGCAAGATGTTTCAACAATTTTTACAAACAATTCTTGGATTGTTTTATCAACCAACTGTTGCTGTTTTGGTTATTATATTCCAGCACAAATTCTTCTGAATTTTCTGTCTTAAAAACTGTAAAAGTTGGTAATTAATCATAGGGTTTTTATTAATTTTGACACTAATTAATGCATTGTTAACTTAAATTAGATTTATTTAGGCAGAAAGAATTTTCAATATTTTATCCAATTATCTCATCTTCTTATTTTTTTATTTGTAATCAGAGCTCTGTTCGAAGTTAATATCTGCTCGTTTAGTCATTTTCTTCAGATGTGATAAAGCTAAGACAATAATTAATTACATATTTGAAAAGAAAAAATCTAAGATGTTTGAGATTAATCCAAAGGAATTATAATTTTAATTATAATTAGTGTACTAAACCATAAAGTATATGCTAGAGAACTATATGTATATATTGTATATTAATAAATAACAATAATAAAGAAGAATCTCTAGAGGGTTTTCTCTCTGATAACACATACAATTCTATATAAATTATAATTACCAATAATAATTTAACCAGCTCTAATTAGTTTGATATAAAATTTCAAAAGTTAATAATGTATTTAAAAATAAATTAACAAGACATAGCAATTAAAATCTGGTATTATTCTTACACTTTCCAGTTCATTTTTCGTTGTATAAAAACAGAGCACTTAAATACAAGATCAGAGAATATAAAATATGCAGTAAGAAGAAGGGTTACATATAATGTCAAACTTACAGATAGTTTAGTATAAATACAACAATGATAATCAGATATTATCAACATGTATAGTATATTGCGTTCATTATATCAAACCCTTATGTTCTACATCTGTTAAACTTTTTAGTGAAATGTGAATTTAATTACTATATATTAATTATTAGTCATTTCTTAATTCAACATTACATATTACATAATTCTTGAAAATAATAAAATATGTTACTTGAAAGAAAGTAACAAATGATATATTGCTATTTTGTGCTTCTATTTGCCTTCGTATATTTTAAGAAAATGCACATCAGTAGGTAAAAAGGTAAAATATTCGTTAATTTCGAACTTCTTTCCTGCGTGCGCACGATGTGACGGTTAACAAAAGGATATTCCTTCTTTTTCTAGACAAGGAGAAAGTTTCATTTTTCAGTTCTTCAGAATAAAAATAGACGTGGAGTAGACAGTATCTGTATATAGTGTTCATGAAACACGTGTTTGTGTTCTCTGCAATCGCGGTAAAACAACAGATAGAGATATATTATTGATGTGCTTCTAAAAACAGAGAGTTAATTACACGAATAAATTATTTTCTTTTACTTTAATAATTTTCCTGAATAATTTTTATAATGCGGCTACATTAATGCGCTTATCCAACGAGGTTATCGCCATTATTCTTGTGTTTTATTGAAATTTTTTCATAATGACTACGATAACGTGCTTATCTAACGAGGTGATACGGATCATTCTTACGTTCAAAGATATCACTATTGAAGATACTATTAATTTCAGATGTGCCTGCAAGCAATTTCAGTATGCAGCTCAAACTAAGAAGTTTCGAGAACAAAAGTTTTATCAGAGGTATTTTTTTTATCTGTAAATTTTTTGTCATTTTATTTCATTAACAGCAGGGAGTATTACTTGTAAAAAAATATATTTTAGAAAAATAAAATTAATATATGTAGAATATTAAAAATAAAATGTAATAAAATAAACATATAAAACTTTCAATAATTAATATTAAAACACGTAGGAAAATAGGCTAATAATGAAAGACAAGATGTAGAAAGCAGTGCGAACAATGATCTTTAAATAATTTTCTTCATTATTTAATTTATTCTGTTTAAAACTAAAACTAGATTTTAGTAAAATATATTTTTTAAGAGTTATTTTTTGTAATAACTATTTTTTCTACATCTTTGCTTTCAATCTATTTTCCTATTTATTTTGATAATATGTATAATAAAATAAAATATATTAAAAATTAGAAATTCTGCACTTTTATTTTATTAATTATATTATCTAATTTTATTATTTTTCTTAGATTAATTTAGTTATTAAATTATATTATTAATTAATTAGATAAATTATATTTTATAAATATTTCATATAATAAAAAATTAAATAATTTTTTATATAGTTTATAATTACATAATAAGAATGTAACGTAAGTATGAGTTTGCCTATTTGCATTTATTATATTGTATATTGTAATGTAAAATTTAATTATAATTTAAAATTAAAAATTATATTATATATTTTTCGTATTAAAATAAAAATAATTGTTATTGTGATTTATGCTTTAAATATACATATATTTAAAAAAAATTATTGCTTTGAAAATTCATTATACTGGTGCAATAACATTGTTTAGTATAATTTTCAAAAATTTATTAAAATAGGAGTTGTGGAAATAATCGACCAAACTAGCAAGTAATAATTGTTTATTAAATTTCACGAAGGTAAAGATGTGCTATCTAGTAATTGTGCGACTAATGTCGTTTATAAAATTGACTGCAATGACTGTACCGCATCATATATAGAATAAACGAAGAGACATCTTCCCAGCAAACACCAAGTAACAATTATAAAACTGTTAGTTATAATTTCCCACTCAACAATATAAATGCAATATAATACGTGTGTTATATTGCATTTATATTGTTGAGTGGGAAATTATAACTAACAATTATATAATTGTTACTTGGTGTTTGCTGGGCTAGTACACAAATTAAGGAACTTATAGAATTATTGTCATAATATTAAATTACATCATAGTTCACATTCGGTTATAAGTAAACATCGATCTGAATTTGAACATAATTTTGATTGGAATAGATTTAACATTTTACACACGGAAAAACATGTAAGGAAAAGAAAGATAGCCGAAATGTTTTATATATTAAAAAACTCAACAACAACATTAACTCACAGAAGGATACAGAGAGTCTAAACGAAATATATAATTAAATAATTAAGGTCGTGTAAATAATCTCACTTAAAATACACTAGAATCTGACGATCCTTTGTTGGGATATATTGTGGCTGTCTCACATTTTCAATTTAATTTTAATTTTGACTTGTATATTTCTCACTAAAGATTGCTATTGATTATTGCTGTATGATGAGTTAATTATTACTAAATTAACTTGTAAGTATTACGTTCGTTTCCAATTGCAAATTTTATATTAGTGTTTCGTTGATAATAATAATATATGTAATAAATTATTTTAGTCTCACTGAAAAAGGACCACGCAACCATATAGTCGAAACGTCATGAAATTTAATAAATGATTATTACTTGCTAATTTAGTCAATTATTTCCACAACTCCTACTTAAATAGTGATTGTCATTATTAATTGAGATTTATTTATTAAAATATTTTTTGTTTGTATTGCAGATGGTCTACTGCAAAGAAACTTTGTGACGAGATTATGCTTAAAGAAAATGAACTAAAGGAGACTAACGAAAACGTACAGAGGAATAAAAAAAGCTACAAACTAAACTTTATACAAACGGGAATAAATTGTTCCAGAGATTTGCGAAATTATATGTCTCAAATAATTTTTCAAGATTATGTTGATAGAGGATTAAACAAATATAATTACATTATGTTAATCAATACATTAATAAAATTTGAAGATGCAAATTGTTTAGATAAATTTTTAAAACAATTTTGGAGAAACTTTAGCATTTATAAAAAGATTAATAATGATATGATAAAATATGTTTTCTATATTGATGAGATTAAAAACTTGCTAACACAATTTCCACGGTATAATTTTTAAGATATAGTGCTATTAATTTCATAAATTTATATATACTTACTGCTCAGTTAATATATAAATTTTGCAGAAAATCTAATTACAATCTAACCGAAAGATCTTACAAAATATTGTTAAAACAGATAAAGGATAATTCGATAAAACAAACGCATCATACTTATTGGTTAGTAAATACAAATTTTTAGTTAATATAAATTTAGTTAATAAATTTTATTATTTTTTATTATTAAAAAAATGTGTCTAATTGTTTTATTTTCAGGAAAGTTACTCGCGATTTAATCGAAAGATATAGTAATGTAAAAAAAGATCACTTTCTAAAATTACAATCCTTAAAAAATATGTGGAATACATTTATAACACAAAATGACCGAGAACAACTTTTGGAATGGACTGCTTTTTATTTTGCACAGTATATTCAACTAAATAAGGATGTATCTTATTTGCATATAAAAACGTCATTAGATCACATAGCAAATGAGGTGATGAATTGCCTCAGAAAGAAGTATCCCAACCATTCGATATTCTCCACGTCTGATGAAACTCTTTCCTATTGGAAAAACAACAATATCGACAATAATCATTGGAACGAAGCGGAAGGAATTCAGATTATGGATACACTCAACGAATATATATTTGGCAAATTAAACTTTCGACTATGCAAATTGACAGACACAAATTTGACAAACATGTGTATAGATAATGTAAGTTATTATAGATTATAATATAATATTATTGGCCATATATGTTTGTTATATATTAAATTTTTTTTTCGTTTTTTGATTAATTTCTATACATACAATGTCTGCCGCAGGTTTTACTACGTAAATGTGGCCAAGAAATAATTTTAGTGATTATATATCACAGTGTGGCCAGGAGACTTGGTCTACGTTGCGATATAATAAATCTACAACATTCCATATACCATATTCGCTACAACATATTTTGGAAACCAAACTAGTACGTATAATATTAAATTCGGAATTATCTGAATTTTTCGCATATTTTTCTACTTATCATACTTACTCACACATATATATGTATATAGTTTTTTATTATAAAAATTTTATTAAGATAACAATATTTTTATTGTTTACAGCGTCACGGAAAGTTTAGAAAATGCAAGATGTTTTCACATACGATTCAAGAAATTTCCGAATATTTTTGTCGACCAACTATTAATATATAGATCGTATTTATTTTCTTGGTGGACAAACAGCCGTACCACTCCAATAAAAGCTATAGAGGTTGGTAATTATTTTACTGTTGTATGATTTCTGTTAATTTCAACAGTAATTAATATTTTTGTAATTTTGGCAATGATGAGTCAATGAAATACATTTTGTATACATATAGACAGAAAGAGATATAATCTCTCATTTTTTACAGAGTGTCCATAGGAAAATACTGAAACTAATCAGCTGCTAATTTTTAATATTTTAATACATACATATATTGAGAAAATAAAAATTGTGTTGAAAAGAGAAAAGCATTTTTAATGCATATAAATAAAATGTTTGTATATTAGTTTATTTTATTGATTAAAAGTAATGAAAAAAGTGTTAATAATCACATAAAATCACATAAACTAATGATAAATATTTTCAACAATGCCAGATTTAATAGCAGCTATTAAAAAATTCGCCAATAACATTAAAAATGACATGTTAGAAAAAGTTTTTACGAATTTTCGTAAAAGAATGAAATTTTGTACAAATTCAAATGGTGTGCACTTCGAAAATATTTAGCATTAGTTTACATATGTGATTATTAACACTTTTTTATTACTTTTTAGCAATAAAATAAAATAATGTACAAACATTTTATTTATATCTATTAAAAATTGAAAACACTTCTATTTTCAACACAATTTTTGTTTTCTTAATAACTGTATGCATTAAAAAATTGCTGATTAGCATTTTCTTGTGGGACACCCTGTAATTTGTAATCAGAACTGTTTATATTTAATCTTTCTTCATATTTATATTTTTCTTTTAGATGCGAGACAAGAAGATAACTTTGATTAAGTATTTGAGAAGTCAATCTATATTATTCCGTAAAGAAATAATGCCCAAGTGTTTGGTTTGAGTGTAATAAACCTTAAGATATGCATTATAACAAATATTGATACGTATACTAGAGTAAATAACTAATTGAAAATTTTAAATACTTTTATCTTTAATTTATAATTTATTTTATTTATTATTTATTAAAGATATAAAATTCACATACTTACATTATTTTTTTATGTACTTTCCATGGAGTGCAATTTAAGTCTTCCAACGCTTCGTGCACAAATACCTCTAGAAAAGAGATCTTTTATTTGATGCACCAATTTCTCCTCTTCTTTGGACCTAAGACTTGCTTCCTATCGTTTGAATGTTTTCCATATTTGCCATATTCATCTTGCTCTCAATTTTCATTTCTTTATTCTTCATTTATTTCTACTATTTTTATCAAAATACAGATTTTTTACCAATGATAAAGCAATAAAAGTGACTAAAAACGTAATTTTTTTCATTCTCTATTCTTCTACTATGATATTATTATTGGAATATTAGACACGTATAAAATATTGTACATATAATACTAAAATCATGTATAATTTTATCAAATAAATTTACAATTTTAACACGTTATACGAAAGAGTGTTAAATTATTTAATACTTCACCGAATATTTTTTACAATTTTAATAATTCGTACTGAAAAAGAGTAAATAAAGTCAAAACGTATATGTTAATTAATTAGGGAAATAAATAAAGGACCAATTTTGTATCTTTTATATAGGATTGATCATTTTATTATATGTAATTATAATATATAGGATTAATCATTTTATTATATGTAATCAAATATATTCTTGAAGAGTTGGTCTCTGTTGGCTCTAATTTTTATATGTTGAATATTTATCTACATTTAGATTTACTTGATTTGTAGACCAACTCTAGTCTGACTTCCCTCGCTTTTGCCAGCTTTTTCAGTTGTTCTAGGGTAAATAAATTAATCAAAATAATAAATAAATCAAAAATAAATTAATCAAACTAATAAAAACAATTCGCATTGTAATAAAATAAATAGAATGTAGAAATGTTTAATTAACTTACTGTTTGGATTGCTGATCACGATTATTGTTATTGGTCTTATTTTGGGTGGTCCAATTTTGCGTTTCCTGTCGGCCAAATTCTGAGTCCTGGGGTTAAATTGATTTCTATTTAAAATATTGTTGTTTCTATCCATTTTTGTTTTACAAATCTTTTTCACTTGTAAAATATATATTTGATGATATAAATTACTACAAGTTCTTATTTTTTTTAAATGTGCGCAAATCTGAAAAAAACCTTTGCGAAAAACTTCTCTCAAGGATCGAACTGCTATATACACCCTTTAGGCCGGAGCAGCGACCCCCACTTACGCTCTATCTCAGGGACGATCTGTAACACGATGCCGTTCCGTATTCTTTCTCTAACTTTAACTAAATATTTTGAGTATTTTAAAATATTTTAAAATTCGATTGGTCAAAACTTGCTTTTTAAATCTTATTTTGTTTTTTTTTAACAATTTATTTTTACTCCTCCATGCTCTTTTTTCGGTTAACTTATCAAATACTTTGTAAGTATGTATATACATGTTTATATATATATATATATATGAGATACATATATGTATATATAATATATGAAAGTCACCACGCTTGGCTATAAGCAATAGAACTGGCCAGATATCTTTCTGTATTTGTAACAGCGTCCGAACTGCATCATGGGTGACACGCTTGGTTCTAAAATGGACTATATCTTGAAAACTAAAAGCTTGCCCATCTTGGCCTTGGAAGCGTTTTAAAAGGGAAGATTTCTACTTTTTTTTAAGATTTTTTTGAAGAAAATCGAAGATGTCTAAATTTGAGAAAAAATTGATTTTTACTTTGTTTTTTGAAAATCTTATATAAATTGTTATTGAAAAAAAATTAATTTTACAAGATTAAAGTACGTAAAAAGATCTTTCGAAATCACATCTTATTTTTTAAAATTGAAGTAATCTTCTGAAATTTATCAACGTTTGAAGTTGGACGTAATGGTTAAAACAATAAAAATTACCCAAGTAGAACATATTAGTCACAAAAACATCAAGATGACATCTTTTTTTGATCATTTTTTTGCATCACGGTGACGTCAAAATGGCCCACCGAGAGCACCTATTCATGACATCATTAAGACATCAAAATGACGTAAAAATGATCTTGTTTTACAAAGCAGAATTAATTAGATATTATACATTAAAAGTAAATTAAAGTAATATAATAGTATTTTAGCTAACAAATGCCGGAAATCGGTCGAGAGTGCGGAAGTTGGGCGCACGAGGCGAAACCAAGTGTGACCATCCGCACGATCGGCCGATTTTTGATCCGCACATGTGTTGACTACAATATTTTATGCAATCAGTGCCTGGAAAAGGACCCCTTTCTAAAATCGCCTTATGTGCGGAAAGGGCCACTTTTCAGGCGCTGATTGCATAAAATAAACATAATAACATGTAAGACATATAATTACATGTAAAGAGATTTCTTTTTATTGAAATTTACATATGGAATTTACATGTATCATATAACAGAGAGATAAAGAAATTATATAAATTTTGAAGTATATAAAATAAAAAATATTGAAGATACTGAATAAAACTAAAATGCTCTAATAATCCATACATAAACCAAAAAGTCTTTGTTAATTATTAAAGATATTTAGAAAAATTAAATGTACTAATACTATATACTAATAATAATTGTTAATTATTAAAAATATTTAGAAAAATAAAATGTACAGTAAAACCTCGTTTATCCGGCCTTCAATCAACCGAGTCTCCGCGTTATCCGAGCCACCGGACTTATCCGAGCACTCCGCGTTAACCGAGCTGTGCGCTCGGATAATACGGAAAAACTCGGATGAAACGGATGACGCTTCGCTGCTATGCGATGCGCGCGAAGTACAACATACAATACATAGTTTGCGATCGCTATTTTTTTGTTTAAACACGCACGAGCTTGTTAGTAGTACACGCTTTGTTCTCCGCGGTTGTGAGGTAGAATTTAACAGTTGGGCTTCAACAGTCAATGAAAAAACATCGTGTACATACATACATATGTCGCAGAAGCGAAAAAAAGTCGTCGTGAGTGTAGAGAAAAAGTTGGAAGCAATTAGAAGATTGGATAGAGGAGAAATCATTCGCAATGTCGCGGCTGATTATGGTGTTGGAGAGACCACCGTTGGCGATTGGCGTCGAAATCGATCTAATTTAGAGCAATTTGCAATAAAATCGGACGGTGCGATGACTAGTCGTAAAACGATGAAACCGGCAGAGTATGATAAAGTTGATAAAGCTTTATTTCTATGGTTCACTCAAATGAGAGAAAAGGGACTGCCAGTATCAGGTAAGCACACCCCGGAGTTTGAAGATTCGTCATCGATACAATATCGTTTTTCCCCCTTCAGGCTCCATTTTACAGGCAAAGGCCATGATGCTTGCAAAGCAGTTTCCCGATGAAAGCGAAACTTTTACGGCAAGTTGCGGATGGCTCGACAGATGGAAGAAAAGACACGCTATTCGTCAGTTAAGCATCTGTGGCGAAAAAATGTCAGCTGATGAAGGCGGATTGAATGAATTTAAAGAAGAATTTAATAAGCTTGTAGAGGAAGAAGGATACTTGCGGGATCAAATTTATAACTGCGACGAGACTGGTCTGAATTTTCGAATGATGCCTTCTAAAACATTGGCCTCGCGAGAAGAAGCGGTTGCTCCGGGGTACAAAAAGAACAAAGAAAGGGTCAGCATTTTAGCATGCAGTAACGCGTCCGGTACACACAAACTTCCGTTGATGTGTATCGGGAAATCGGCTAAACCGAGAGCAATTAAACACATCAAACCGGAAGCCTTGCCAGTTTACTACGCGCATCAAAAGAGTGCTTGGATGAGTCGCGATCTTTTCCAAAAATGGTTTTTCGAACAATTCGTCCCTTCGGTTGAGAGATTTTTGAACAAAAATGGTCTTCCAAGAAAAGCTATTTTGTTACTCGACAACGCTCCATCACACCCGAACGAGTCGGTTCTCAGAAGTGACAATATAATTGTAAAATTTTTTCCACCGAATGTAACCTCTATTGGACAACCAATGGATCAAGGCGTACTCGAGACTTTCAAACGTCATTATCGACGTTTTTTGTTGCAAGAAATTCTGGAAAAAAGTGCCGCGGGTAGTACTCTTAAAGAATGTTTGTTAGCAATAAATATGAAAAGTGTTATTTACTGGTCAGCTCAAGCTTGGGATGCTGTCCAAAGGCTTACGCTTGAAAGATCATGGGCAAAAATCTTGTGTTCTAACAATCAAAGCGATAAAATAGCAGACGATGTAGATCTACATAGCATCATGGAGCAGATTCCTGGTTGTGAAAACGTCGAAAGAAACGATACTGAGGAATGGGTTCATGGTGACGATTGTGAAGAAGAACTTACAGACGACGAAATTGGCCAACTCGTAAATTTTGGAGAAGAGATCGCGGATGATATAGAAGACGGCGAGGCGGAAGAAAGTCCGGTAATCAGCCACGAAGAAGGATTAAATGCGCTTGAACTAGCTCTCAAATATATCGAGGAACAGCCGGAAAGTACTGCAAGTGATCTCTTATTGATGAAACGATGGCGAGATATTGCAGCTAAAAAACAAATGAGCAGGTTGAAGCAGTGCTCTATCACTGACTTTCTTAAACCACGTTTGTAATATGTACATAAGTATGTAATGCTTGTTACGTGAAAAATTAATCCACGTTCGTTAGTTTTTCATTTTTATATGTTAATGTGGTTAAATTCTCTTGTTACCATTTTAAATATATTGATTTGTCTTTCGAGGAGCACGTGAACTTATGCACGAGTCGTGCTTACAAGACGCTTGGATTTATAGTGAGAGCATGTAAATATTTTGTAAATATTAACACGGTGCGGCTATTGTTTTGTGCGCTGGTTCGGCCGAAGCTGGAATATGCACCGGTTCTGTGGACTCCATATCAGCAAAATCTTTGTGTCCGGATTGAAAGAGTCCAACACAGATTTCTTCGTAGGGTTAGTTATTATACAGACCGTCCGATGTCTTACTCTGATCATACATATGATATTATTCTTAATAAAGTTAGATTAATTACATTAGAAGATAGAAGAATTTTTATGGATTTAATGTTCCTATATAAATTAATTAATGGGCGAAGAATTTGTCCGGAGTTACTGGCCAGGATCAACTTGCATGTTCCAGCTAGGTCTCTAAGAAATAACGCGATTTTCCATGAGGAATGTTACCGGACTTTATATGGTAAAAATAAACCGCTAAATAGATTGTGTATGTTAGCAAATTCATATGCAAATCGGTGCGATTTCTTTCATTCTTCTGTGGGCATTTTTATAAACTCTCATAAGAGAGGTAGAGAGATTTGTTTGACAAAGAGATTATCTGATCTCCGTGTTTTGTTTATTGACCTCGTATTAGGTATTATTTATTTTCGAGAGCGTTCTGAGCGATCCTTTGTCTATCGGAGAAACCGAAAACACATCTCTGCTCGATACACGAAGGTAACGCCGATTGGTCCGATATTTCGGGTGGGAAGGTTTTTAACGCCGGGTATATATATGCCGACTTTTGGGAATCGTGACAGAGGTTGTACAGCTTGAACATCTTGAGTCAGATCTTCTCTTAAACATACGAAAAGACACTTCTTCTCTTTGACTCGGAACGGACGGCGAAGTTGGAACTCTCAGCTCGGAAGGATTGAAATCGTTCACGGCACGACTTGAAGACATATAAGTTTCGTAATAATATATATATACATGTTTAACGTTGGAATAAATATTCAGACTCGATCTATCCTGACTACACAATATAATCTCCCGATCGAGAAGATTATCCTATCTATCCTTTATAAAAGAAGAAGTGAAATCCCATCGTTTCGTCGCCGACAGCATCAGAAGTGGGATCGTGGCACACCCTGGCGTTAGAAGAGCCTTGAGATCCAACAAGAGAGTCGTTCAAGATGAAGCCGGGAAACAAGATGACCGTGTTCGGTTTGAAGGACGCTCTTCGTCAACGAGGACTGACCACGAGTGGAACAAAAGCCGAATTAATCAAGCGGTTGAACGATTATAATCCGAACGTGTGGAGAGAAGTAGAAGAGGCGCAGGGAAATGCACGGCGGGAGGTTTGCTCGAGTCCTGGATGTTCGCGTCAAGTCGCAGAGGACGGCGGAACATTGACGGCGGGCGAGGAGGCACGTGCGTCGGAGGACAGGAGCTTCGCGGCATTGAACCCGGAGGAACGCGTCGTCTTGATGAGGCAGGAGTTGGAGCTATTGAAGCGTGAAAAAGAATGTTGGCGGAGAGAGCGGGAGTTGATGCGGCGGGAATTAGAAATTACGCGAGGGTCCCCCGCAGTAGGAAGCAACGCGGCATCGGAGGGCAGCGTTACATCGTTGACAGCAGGCGACGTTAGAAATATTAGAGAACTGCTGCCCGAATTTGACGGATCTGAAAATACTTTTTGGAGATGGAAGCAGCAACTTCAATTATTGAAGCATACTTATAATTTGGACGAGAATGCTACACGGATATTAATCAGTTCGAGATTAAAAGGACGTGCCCTCGCTTGGTTCTACTCAAGAGCTGAATACCTTGTGCTGAGCATGGAAGAATTGCTGAAAGAAATGGAGCAGATGTTCGACCTACGTCCGGGCAGGCTGGCAATGAGAAGGGAATTCGAATCGCGAATCTGGAGGGCTGGTGAATCATTTTGTGATTATTACCATGACAAGATGATCCTAGCTAACAGAGTACCGATCGCAGGAGACGAAATCCTAGACTATCTCATCGAGGGCGTATCGGATCAACAATTAAGAAACTAGGCGCGTATGCTGAATTGTCGAGAAGGGATCGATCTACTCAAGGCGTTCGAAAAGATTCAACCTGAAGGAAGGAAGGCGAGTGATGCCAGGACGAACAAGGATGAATTGAGAACCACCGGCAGCAGGAGGACTGAGACGCCGGCGGCTGGAGGAGCGAGAGAGTGTCATCGGTGTCATGAGGTGGGGCACCTTGCGGCCCAGTGCAAAAAAGTGCCGAATAAAAAAACGTGTTTTGTGTGCGAGTCGACGGAGCATTTTGCGAGGGAATGCCCGAGACGTGGTCAGGCTTCGACATCGGAGGCGGCGAGAGACTTTGCGCGCGCCGCCACGACGAATGTGGTGCACCCGGTAGATCTCCCGAAGCCCTACACGATGCGCGTGAAAATTACGCCCCTGAACGCGAAAGACAAGTACGTGTATGTAGTAGACGCGATGGTTGATTCGGGGTCACCAATTAGTCTTGTGCGTGGTGATGTGATTCCGTGTGAATCACATTTTTTTAATGTAAGCGAGCGATCGTTCTGCGGCATTAACGGGTCACGATTGAAAATTGACGGTACTTTTCGCGGACAATTGGAAGTTAGCGGCGTGCGAGTCGAGATAAAGTTTCACGTGGTACCGTATGGTGCAATAGAGTTTGATGTTCTCCTTGGAAGAGATTTTTTAAACTGTTCGCAATTGCATGTTACGATCGGAGAAACATTTAAAATCGAGAGCACCGAAGAGATGCGCGCGATTAACGCATTAATGCACATCGACTGCGATAACAATTCTATTCACGCGTGTGACGAGCTGAGGATTAATCCTACGATCGGAGAGGATGCGTCGGCACAAATCAAAGAAGTATATAAATCAGGTAATCTCGGGAAAATGCGAGTAGACGAAAATATTGCTTCTGTTGTTGATTACCCGGTGCCGCGAAACGCCAAGGACGTACAACGTTTTGTCGGACTGGCTAGTTATTTTCGCCGGTTTATTTCTAATTGCTCTTTGTTAGCGATACCATTGTACGATTCTATAAGAAAGAATGCGATATTTAAATTCGAATCTCACGAAAATGCGTGCGAAAAAATATGCGAAGCGCAGCGAAAGGGCGCCGAACGTTATAATTTGCGCAAAAAAGCGGCCCATAAATATAGCGTTGGCAATTACGTTGAAATACGTAATGTAGAAACGGCGGCCGGAATAAATAGAAAACTAATATCAAAATATAAAGGCCCGTATATCGTGGGAAAAATTCTAGATTGCGATCGTTACGTTATCACCGATGTTGACGGGTTCCAGCTAACGCAGCGGCCCTATACAAGAATACGAGCACCGGATTAAATGCGCCCGTATATACGTGCATGATTTTGTATGATTATTTATATTGTGTTTTGTAATTTTATAATAACGTTGACCGGGACGGTCAAAAAGTCAGGGATGGCCGAGCTGTGGGCATTTTTATAAACTCTCATAAGAGAGGTAGAGAGATTTGTTTGACAAAGAGATTATCTGATCTCCGTGTTTTGTTTATTGATCTCGTATCAGGTATTATTTATTTTCGAGAGCGTTCTGAGCGATCCTTTGTCTATCGGAGAAACCGAAAACACATCTCTGCTCGATACACGAAGGTAACGCCGATTGGTCCGATATTTCGGGTGGGAAGGTTTTTAACGCCGGGTATATATATGCCGACTTTTGGGAATCGTGACAGAGGTTGTAGGGGTAAACAATATAGTGATTGGCCACTTAAGCAAGATCGCAAAACAAAAACCGAATTATGAACCTGAATTCAATAATTTAGAGAAAAAAACCACTAGTACTAATCTCTGTGAAAAATAATAATAATCCATAATAAAATAAAATCCATCATAAAAATTTAGGAATTAATAAAAATTATGTAAAAAAAACTCTCTTGTCAAAAAAGATAATCATTGGCTATATTAACACAGTTATTGTACAACAGTGCGATAGTGATTGGCCTCTATCCATGCTAGAATGAGTAAATATATATATATATAATTAAAGAGTGACAAAAAATTATTTAGCATCAAAAAACCAAAATTATTAAATCAATATATATTTTATTACATATATTTAACATAAGATGAACATATTAATTAAAATATAAACAAGAGAAACAAATTTTGTTTAACAAGTATAATATTATTTTAAACTAAACGAACTTTCTTTGAAAATATTTCATTTTTCAAAATTTTTGGTTTTAAAATTGCCTGATCCTTTTTCCTCGTTTTTTTTGGTTTTTCATCAATATTTTCTTTATTGTCAACTTTCTCTTTTTTAACTTTCTGTAACATCGTTTTTTTCTCCTGTTGTTTTTGTAGTCTTGCTAATTTTTTTTGTTCTTTTAACTTTTCAGCTATTTTTTTCTTTTCTAACATTTGTTGTTTTTTATCATCCTTTCGTTTCTTTTCCATTTTTATTCGTTCTAATTTTTTCTCTTCATTTAATTGCCATTTAAAGGATGAAATCGCATATGATGTTCGTTCGGTAAACTTTTTTCCTTTGCGCGTAGGTGTTACTGGTCGTGGTAAAAAATCTTTCAGTTTTTTAGAACAATCTTTACGATGACTCAGAGACAAATCAAGTACTTTATTATCTTCAGTCTTATCGGCTGCTAGATTCAATTCTAAATTATTTATATTATTATTATATGAAGTTTTATTATATTCAACAATATTATTTATTTCTAAATTATTAACATTGAATTTAGGCTTACCATTTGCTACAATAATATTATTTACTCCTAAATCATTCGTAACATTACTTTCAATTTTATCAATTATTGCAATATTATTTAATTCTGAGTCATTTATAATATCACCTTCAATTTTATTAGTTGTAATCTTATTATTTAACTCTAAATCACATAGTATAATATCACATCCAGTTTCATCAATTGCAATACTATTTATTTCTAAATTATCTGTAATTTTACTTTCATCCTCATTAATAGTCAATATATTATTTAACTTTAAATTTTCTATAATATTATTAGTATCAGTCTCATCATTTATCGCAATAATACTATCTAACTTTAAATTATTTTTAATATCACTCTCAGTTTTATCAATTTTATCAATATTTGACTCTAAATCACCTACATTTGACTCTAAATCAACTACATTTAACTCAAAATCACCTACATTTGACTCTAAATCAACTACATTTAACTCAAAATCACCTACATTTGACTCTAAATCAACTACATTTAACTCAAAATCACCTACATTTGACTCTCAATTACCTACAATATCTGTAGCTAATTGTGCATCATAATTATTTGTTGAATTTGATACTTTTGTATATTCTTCAAACAATTGATGGACAATTGATTAAAAACTCTGTTGACTTGCTTTCTGCTGTGACTTGCTGAGAAGGAAATAATTGTAATTCTTTCAATAAGTCATCTCCCACTACTTTGGCATACGTTTCAAATGAAATTGTGGCTCCATTAGATGGACGATCAATAGTGATAATATTTTTGGTCTTAACACCAAGACATTTTGAGTAATCTACTGCATCTGGATTCCAAGGATATAAGCCACATGCTTTGAAACCATTTCTTATGGTATTACCATCAGGTGAAAATTTATCAACAGCATTTTTCAAAAGTGGAGCCATTCTATCTAATGATAACGATAGTGTTGGATTTTGTTGCCTCCATTCTAAAACACTTTTTTTCCACATATTCTTTAAAGGTCTAAATGCTGAGACATCAGCAGGTTGTAACATTCTTGTTGAATTTGGATATAAACAAATAAGAATTATCTCTAATTCTGAACAAAGTTTGCTTACTTCTAAAGTGACATGACTACTATGCCCATCGACAAATAAAATAACAGGAAACACAATCTTTTCTTTTTTGAGATAAGGATAAAATACATTTTCTAAATATTCATAAAATAATTCTGCATTCATCCAACCACTTGGTGTAACACCGATTCCCCAATCATCAGGTACTGATCGTCCAACAGAGGCAGGTAATCTTTTGTAAGGAAACACAACAGTCGGTGGAGTTGTTACTCCACTTGCACTAAATGTAAATAATACAGTCAAATTTAACTTAGAGTTTCCTCTATCAATTTCATAAACATTTCGTGCTCCACGAGGAGCTATCACATTTTTCATCTTTGGACATACCATAAAGTACGTTTCATCACTATTAAATATACGTGTTGGATCTTCCAAAATATGTAAGTAGTTATGTTCTGCCAAATAATTATTGTATATATCTCTTTAAACCAATTTTTAATATCATTTTTACTAACACAAGAACTAGCATTAGTAACTCCTTCTGGATGTCTTTCAGTAAGAATTGGGTTTCTTTTTAACAAACTTTTATACCATCCATTCCCTGGCATGTTATTACGAAAAGGATTTTTTTTCTTTGTTTGATCCAAAAATTCTTTGACACTAGTTTGTACTTTAATTTTTCTCATAGGGAATCCTTTCCGTTGGCAATCAATAATCCAATTTACTAAATCGTCTTCTCTACTACGACCTAATACAGGAGCTGGACCTGGAGTTGTTTTTACAAATGCATTACTCATTCTGAACTGGATAGTCGATCTTGGGACACCATATTGTTTTGAAGCTGCATGTTTTGACATTCCATTTTCTATTGCATGAATAGCATCTTCAATTTGTTTTTCACAATATTTTTTTTGGTACTTGTTATCTTTCTTAACTTTTGGCATTTTGTTCAATTTAGAAATTAATTCTAAAAATTAAAAATTTGTAAATTAAGAATTTTATCAATTATTATAATTTGTATTATAAACTGATTTATTTATAATAAATTATTTGTTTCTATTTTATAATGATATAATACTAATACCCTATAGTATTGAATATTTTACTTACAGCTGACTGAAAAGTAGTATATTTTCTAGTAATATCAAATTATTGTTTTAAAGATGTTTTAACAATCCATTTTTACGACTGCATGAATAGTACTAATCTTCAATTTGATTTTCAAAATATTTTTGTTAATTTTTTTAACTTTTGGTGTTTTTTTTGATAGATTAATTTTAAAATATAACCTAAAAATTAAAAATTTTTTTAATAAAAAATTTTATCAATTATTATTTTTACATAAATTTATATATTTTTAATAAATTATTTCTTTCTATTTATTATGATAGAATATTGAATATTTTATTTACAGCTGAAAAATATATCTTTTTAGTAATATAACAAATAAACTTACTGTCTTATCTGTCACTCGATATAAGGGGCCAATAACTGTCACACAGTTTCCATAACCACAAAACAATCATTGGCCGAGTGGCCAATTACTGTTGTAAAACGTCAATCGTGTGTTAGTCGTTGGCATAGTTATAATTTTTAAAATATATATGTATTTTTACCGATACGAATTTTTTTTACACAATTTAAACTTTATTAATGCATGTATATCACGAAAACAAAAATTATATGTCATAAAAACATTTAAAAATTTGCAAATCGTTGGCTCACTCTTACGGTTTTTTGATTGAATGGCAACAGTTTTCAAAGTATGTTACCAAAGTCATTTTATTCATTATTTATATAAATTGCAATACATAGAAAATAATTAAATATTAATTGTATTTGAAGCAGAAAAATGTATTAAACATTTTTTTATTTATAATTGAAAATATTTTAATAGTATTTCCTTATAATCTTTAATTTTTTAAAATGTAGCCAATCATTGTAGAGTGGCTAATAACTGTACTGTTTACCCCTACAGCTTGAACATCTTGAGTCAGATCTTCTCTTAAACATACGAAAAGACACTTCTTCTCTTTGACTCGGAACGAACGGCGAAGTTGGAACTCCCAGCTCGGAAGGATTGAAATCGTTCACGGCACGACTTGAAGACATATAAGTTTCGTAATAATATATATATACATGCTTAACGTTGGAATAAATATTCAGACTTGATCTATCCTGACTACACAATACAATCTCCCGATCGAGAAGATTATCCTATCCTACCCTTTATAAAAAGAAAAGAGAAATCCCATCCTCGTCGCCTACACTTCTGAACATGAGTTTAGGCGTTCTGTATTGGCGTGCATCAGCCGACAGGTTGAGGTAGCAGTCAAATAGAATTTTCAAATATTTGGATGCGTGCATGCGTTTGATTTCTGATCGTAATCTTGGCCTTAATCTTGATCTTGCTCTTAGTCTTAATCTTTCCGCATAAGTATAATCTATATTTTTTGTTTTGTTTTATTTCTATTAATCTTTATATATTTGTATATGTTTTATGTATTTTTTCTTTTTTTTTACTTCTCTTTATAAGCTTGTTCGTACTAGAGGGACTTTTCCCGTTTACATGAATAAATAAATAAATAAATAAATAAATAAATATACCAAAAATAAGAGAAGTTTTCGAGTTTTTTTTATTTATTCCGTGTTATCCGAGTTTTCGCTTATCCGAGGTACTTCCCCACATTACCTCGGATAAACGAGGTTTTACTGTACTAATACAATTTGGTATTTAAAATGAAATAACTGAGTAATTAAATATATTAAAAATAAAATATATATATGTATACATATATATAACGAAATAACTTCAGGTATTAAATATCTGATTAAAAAATATAATAATTTAATATTCAAATCATGAACAAAAATTAAATGTTCTTACACGTTCTATTAATGCACAATGTGATTAAAAATTTTTAGTCGTGGTTTCATAATATAAAAATAAAAATCTCATTAATACTAAATATTACAAAAGCAATTAATTTTTCCATGACTAAAAAAATGTTTTAACGTAATTAAATTTTTCTTTGATTTCCTGTGTAAAACCATCTTTGTATTTTTGACTTTACTGTTTTTAGGTCACTTTTTGGATGGTTTTTCAGAACAGCGCCTGCAATTTTTATTTATAATTTATTTCCTATCTATTATTTTAATAAAAAAAACTAATTTCTATAAAAGTATACTTACAGTAAACAGTCTCCATAATTTTACTATTTGCTAATGCGATCTTAGTGTCCTTAGTACCTCTCCAGCTTATTGTTCTTGCCAATTTATTACTTATTAGTAATTTTGATACCAAATATACAGCACTTTGCCAGTCATTACCTTGACTGATCGTGCGATCCGCAAAGTATTGTACCTAAATCATATTTATTTAACAAGTATGTTTGAGTATGTACAAAGAACAAAATCATATAAATTATAAATAAATCTTATTTACTTTAAACATACCGCTGTTGAGAAACTTGTACCATTATTTAAAAACTCTTCAAATTTGTCATATTCGTCAATTGTGTTTAGAGGAAGCGCTAGAAAGTTATCTGGTCTTAAAAGAAGACTTTCTTCTGGTAATAAATAAGTAAGAATTTTTGTTGTGTTCATTATTACAAAGTCGAGTTTGCTACTTATTTCTTGAAGCAACTCTGTCTTAATTTGATTTATGGCAGCAGCAGTAGTGTTATCACCTAATTATTAATACAAGCAGAAATTATTAATATAAAGTATTATTAGTTAATAAAATTTTAAATAATCTATATATATATATGCTTACTTGATCGATTATTTTCAGAAGACTATCTACTTTAACGAAGCTTACACCTTTCACTGTCCATTCTTGTAAATTTGTTAATAGATACAATTGCTTTTGATCGTCATTCTGAAGAAAATTATTTTGATTTTCAAGATTTTTTTCGAAAATTTCACCATTACTACTTAATACTTCATGTTTACTATCATCGCTACTGTAAATATTATTGTTGTCTATTTCAAATTTAAGCCTATCAGAATTATTACTATTTATATTACTATCAACTCCATTAGAGTTATCTGTGTTAATACAAAAAATATTGTCATTTCTATTCTCACATCGATAAATATTAACACTAGATGTACTACTATTGTCACTATCATTAAACAATTGTAAATTAATATGCCCTGGAATTCTCTTCGCTTTAAAGCCCAATTCAGCCACTCTAATTTTCTGCATTACTTCCTGTCTAACATATCTTGCTCTACGACGTTTACTCTATAAAAATTATTGATATAAGATATTAGATAAAGATATTGATTAAGACTTAAATTCTGTCTGCAAACCACATCTATCTTTGTTTGATAACATTAGAAGTGAGAAATCCATGCCAAAAATTAAATTCTTAATATATATGTTAATATAGATATAAAATAAAATAATAAATATAGATATAAAATATGAAATAATAGTATATTGTGATACAAGTGCGACGATTGCCAACTCGCACGTGTATCACATACTACTTTATATCATGAGTGCGAACTATGTGGAATGAGAAGGTGGAAGTAGGCGAGGGAATAAAACGCAATGGAGGGGTCCAGGGGGCGAAGCCCCCTGGCGGGGGGCCTGCGGGGGGGCGGAGCCCCCCGCAAAAGAGAAAGCTTTATGAAATATAAAGAGATTTTATTTATATCTTGTTTTTACAATGAAATAATAGGCAAGCAAAATAAAAATAAGTCTTAATTTTCTTCTAATAGAAAATAACAAAAATAAATAAATAAAATAAGGTAATCTTTGGTTTCTTTGATAAGTATTACCTAACATATATTGTAATATATGTTGTCATCAACGATTAAAGCTGGCAGTCAAAAAGGTAAACCAGTCATAAGTATTCATATAGCATTTTAAATATTTAGACGAATCGCCGAGAGCGAGACAGAGCTAAGCCACACAGATTAAGTTTTATAGAAGATAGATCAGCATACATATATATAACATTTTCAGGAAATAACAAAAAAATAAAAATAAAGTAAATTAATCTTTATTGGTTTTTTTAATAAGTAATAACAAAATAAAAATGAAAATAAATTAGTCTTTTTTTCCTTCAATAGACATGTTGTGTTTTGAGAAAATGATCTTATATTTTTGACAGTTGTCCGGGTTATAAATTTGTTGTATGCAGCTGTATATTTTTCTTTTGATTTTTCAGGCAAGAGATTTTCTATGGTGTTTCTTGCCATTTCTGTAATTTCTGGAGGTGATTCATTTTCACTGTTGTCAAATGTGATGTTCGATGTCATATTGGTTTTTTTATATTGACTCGTTTCAATTAGATTGATGCAATGCAAAAGACTGGAATGGGGACGTAGTGGCGGTTGCGCGCTGCGAGATGGCGTTAGGAAGAAAGTGTTTGTAGCGATTGTAGCATTTGCAGCGTGAAATAATGAGCTTGTAGCGTGAAATAATGGGTTTGAAGCGTGAAATAATGAGTTTGAAGCGTGAAATAATGGGTTTTGAAGCGTCTGTAGTGTGTTGCGTGTGAAAATGGCTAACTTTGCGAACGGAAAACAGTGCGCAAAATAGGCATTTACGCGCACGCATGATATAAAAATGTATATATTCGCATAAGATGACACTTATTGGGTATTTTCTTATTATAGTGGCACAAATTGATACAAGCTGACATAAGCATTATTCTGTCTTTTTTCAATATTCAATATAAAAATAATAAAAGATATTAGAATAATACTTATGTGTATGTTAGCTCATGTCAACTTGTGTCGCTATGGAACATACCCATATTGTAATCACTTTAGCATATTTATAACATATATTTTTCTTTTTATTTAAATCAAATAATCAATAAATAGCTAAAATAAAATATGCAAATATGCTGTAAAATAAAATATAAAAACATCATGAGAGAAAATAAATTATAATATGATTTCTTATTTCTGATGTCAAAAGCAAAGTTAGAATATTAAAATGCATTAATTCTAATAAAGGATTGCATTAAATGAATTTTATATGTTATATTAATATAAAATATGAGTATTTGAATGCAAAGCGTAAAAATATTAAAAGCAAATAAAATAGTATTTTTTTGAAAAAAGCTCACATGCCATCTAGTACACGTGCAATATTTTCATAAAAAGTTTATTATACTTACAGGTTTATCAGTCATATTAGAATTTTACAATATGCGCACATGTATGATGATATATCAGGAATCGTAATTATATAATCACTTTTTTTGAATAAAATTCTGAGCACATCAAATAAAATTCACGAATAAATACGACAGACAAAAGACTACATGAGCTGTGATCGGAACGCAGCCATGAGATGCGACCATATGGCAGATGATGCAAAATAGCGAGAAAAATCACGCAAACGCATTATAAGTTTGTGATCTGTTCGTCTTTGCTGCGCACGCGCATTATATCCAGCAAACACAGTATATAAATGTTATATACTTAAGCATGTTACATGTAACGTATATGTTAGTTGTAATTTCCCACTCATAGATGTAACATATTTAATATTACATATATTACATTGTAGTTATATTGTCATTATATCCCAAGATAGCACTGACTTATCAATACATCAATGTACTATTTGGTATATACTTACAATATAACTACAATGTAATATATGTTATATTAAAATGTTACATCTATGAGTGGTAAATTACAACTAACATGGATGTTACATGTAACGTACACGTTATATTACCTGTTATATTCTGTTTTATTACAGCAATGTAACAATTATATATCGGTGTTTGCTGGGTATATATATAGCTTACATTTTACTTCTCTCATTTTGACTGTTATATGATCTTTTGTTATTCTTTCATGTAATTTCATTCAACAAATCATGTAATTTGTAATAATATATTATTATACACATCACAAATATTATAAAACTGCATGTCATAAATCAGTCATTGCAAAGTAAATCTTGATGTCAATCATTTTATGACGTAAAATTTATCATTTTAACGTCACATTGACGTTTTTGTGATTAACTTGTTCTACTTGGGTTCAAGTCCCTGTTAACACAGAGCCTGTATATTGTGGACCAAACAACTTGAGGAATAATTTTACTTTTGATAGGACTACACTTTCTGCAAATTTTAGCGTGATTGGAAAACTTTGAAAATTTGGGTGGATTACTTCATAAATAATACCCCATATGTATGTTATATATATTACTTCTGCAGATAATATATTTTATATAAATAAAATAAGTATAAAAAATATTAAAAATATAATAAAAGAAGAATTTTAATAATCAATATAAAAACAAGTAAGAAAACGCGAGTTAGAAAAAAACGCAAAAAGTAACGTGTCATCAGTAACTTTCAATATATTTTTTTCTAATGTTTCATTTATTCTTTTCAATTAATTTAAAAAAAATTAAATTTAGTAAAATTTATTCTGTTTATAATCTATAATATTACAATAAGTGTATATATAATAATTCATTAATAGTGGATAATTAAAAATAAATAATTTTGTTTAGTCATTTAACATATTGGATGAGTTTATCATTTTTATTGCAGCCAATTATCTATTGCTATAAAAATATGTACATTCAGCAAACAGAACGAATCCGTTTGATTAACATTAAATTACCTGATTTACAATAGAATATCTTTTTATTCTAAACGTCGCTCTATTTAGATAATACTGCTCTTAGGATTTCAGATTAGGATCTCAGAATTATATGTGTGGACAGGGTGTGAAATTCAGAGGTCAACCGGTTGACGTTTTACCATCTCAAGGTCGTATTGACACAATTAATTTATATATGCTTGAATATGATTCAAATTCTAAAAAAGGTTAAATGATATTTTATTTTAATTTATGTCAGGTGTATTTTAATGTTTATACACGGTTTAATGAGCGTTTGTGTTATGCGATTTATGTAATATTTTAAATGACTATTATATAAATTGTCATTCTATGATTTAATATTTCGTAAATGTGATATACGAGGTGTGTTCAAAAAGTATCGCGAATTTTGAATTTCCGCGGGTTACGTATATTCGATTTTCGATTTTTTTGTGGCGTTATGTTGGTACTCATGTTTCTCATTTATGCCGACAAGTACGGCCATTTTGAATGTTCAGTTAATTTTTGACAGCTGCTTTGCTTGCACGTGTTTTGGCTCGTCTTCGATTTTTGCCTATTCCAAAAAATGGATCAAAGAATCTGTATCAAATTTTGTGTGAAAAACAAAATTAAGTGCGCGGACGCATTCCGAATGTTGACTGTGGCATATGGTGAAGCTACCTTGGACCGAAGCAACGTTTATCGGTGGTACAAAATGTTTTCCGAGGGCCAAGATGATGTGAACGACGAAGAGCGTGCCGGACGCCCGAGCACGTCAACAACAGACGAAAACATTGATGAAGTAAAGAAAATAGTATTGGTCAATCGTCGAATCACCGTTAGAGAAGTTGCTGAGGACCTAAACATATCGATTGGCTCGTGCCATTCGATTTTTACTAATGATTTGCCCGGATTTGTGGAAGAACAAAAATTGGCTTTTGCACCATGATAACGTCCCTGCTCACACATCGTTGCTTGTGCGCGAATTTTTGGCCAAAAACAACACACTAATAATGCCGCAGCCACCGTATTCCCCAGATTTGGCCCCCTGTGACTTTTTCTTGTTCCCGAAACTGAAGAGGCCCATGAAAGGACGACGCTACGCTACGATTGAGGAGATAAAGACGGCATCGAAGGAGGAGCTGAACAAGATCACAAAAAATGATTTTTTGAAGTGCTTCGAGGATTGGAAAAAACGTTGGCACAAGTGTATAATATCTGGTGGGGATTACTTTGAAGGGGACAAAATAGATATTCATGAATAAATAAATAATTTTTGAAAAAACACAAAATTTGCGATACTTTTTGAACACACCTCGTATATTTTTCGTTTGTAATTTTTAGACTTGATAAGGACCCAAAACAAGGGTCGAAATGTCGTCCTTAATTTTGTTTGATATCTAACCAACAATAAAGAGATATTTTTTTAAGCCAGTTGGGTCGTTAAAAATTATTTGATTTATAATAATTTCATTCAATGTATTTTCCCAGCAAACACCGATATATAATTGTTACATTGCTATAATAAAACGGAATATAACAGGTAATATAACGTGTATGTTACATGTAACATCCATGTTAGTTGTAATTTCCCACTCATAGATGTAACATTTTAATATAACATATATTACATTGTAGTTATATTGTAATTATATACCAAATAGCACATTGATAAGTCAGTGCTATCTTGGAATATAATGACAATATAACTACAATGTAATATATCTAATATTAAAAATGTTACATCTATGAGTGGGAAATTACAACTAACATATACGTTACATGTAACATGCTTGAGTATATAACATTTATATATTGTGTTTGCTGGTTTAATATAATAATAATAATTTAATAATTTATTATAAAGAGATGTCTTCCCCTGCCTCTTCTTCTCGGTCTCCAATGATAATTAACTGCAGATAATTTATATAAGAACAACATAAAATGATTCTCTTGTACCCGGATCTCTGCTCTTCTTCCTCTTGGTCTCTATTCTGAAAGTATCAAAGATTATATATTACAATTAATTAACTACATATACTATAATAGTATTTTGTGATTTATTCTAATTTAATGTTTCGATTACAAATAAATGAAAGAAAGCAGCATATAAGAAAATTGCTTATATATAAAATATTTATGCATTCTTTTTGCTATATATTATAAATATTTTTTACATACACTGCATTTGGACGTATTTATAAAATGACGTATCTAAATATATTATGATGTAAGAAACTTACGTCGATTAGGCTCGACTTATTGAGCTCACTGAACTGGTCGATCAGGTTGCGCCTTTTTTTTTGTGACGCTGGGGAAACCGTCATGGTACCACGCACCCCCGGGTAGGGGTGCGGGTTATGTGGGACTCCTTGTTCCCCTTGATCGAACCACGAATGGCTCGACCAGGGGGCCCAAGACCTACCTCACTAAAATCCCAGCGGGTGTCCTTCCCGGGCGTTGGATAGGGGACGGCGAGGATGCTGGTATCCCATGCCGTCTCGCCGCCCCCCCCGCCAAGCCGTCTCCGGGGAGCTGCCCCGACCTTGCGGCCGAGACCCCTCTCCGACCGCACAGTCAATGACTGTGCGGTTCCTTCGCGGTTGCGGCGCAGGGCGAACACCGGCCCCACGCCGCGCCATCCCAAAAGGTTTGGGGGGCGGGGCTATGGCTCGAGAGCTCCCGCTCGAGCCATCGCCCCCCGCCCCCCTAGTGGACGCATCCCCTGGATCCCCAAGGAGGTGATCCAGTTCGGCGTTCCACTAGGGGAGCCCTCACCAGGGGTGCGTTCAGATTCCCTACCTAGGTACTTTAAGTCACTCAAACGCCGTTCAGATGCCTCCTGCTTCTGGTCAGGTGACCTCTGAGTATATCGTTCAGATTCCACCCGAACACACCCGAGTGAAGGGAAAAAGCACTCTGTTCCTGACACAGGGTGTCGGTGGGTGGATTTTACGCGCCAAGAAAACACAACGATGAATTTTAAACTCGTGGTCACGGAGACTGGTTCTCCAGTATTTTCCGATAACAAGTTGGTCGTATGGGACGTTGATGGTAAGTTATTTGTTATTCACGCTCTAAATATTCAGCTGGCCTATTCTGTGACTTTTATCGACAGTTTCATTATCGTTATAACGTTATGCAGATAGTAAAAAAGCTGCACAATGATGTTATCACGATGGCGAAACTGTATTTAAGAATTATAATACAGAATAGGCTTGCAGTTATAGTTTTTTCTTTTTCATCAATCAAAGTGATTTATTTTTCTAAATAATTTTCCAAATATTATGTGCTATGAGCTGAGCAAGGTTAGGTTAGGTTTTAATACTAATATCACAGTATAAGCAGATACTAATATTATGAACAATCCTACATATAATGATAACCGACGTTTCGATCTATATCAAATCATTTTCAATGTGATGTAATACATATGAAAATAATACAAATATAAACGGTCAATTGGTTAAAAATTAAATTCATTTGCAGATATTACTTGTCGAGGTAGAATATTTAAACAAACTATCTACCTCTGCTTCAACAATTTCCAATCTGAACAAAACTAATATTAAAAATTGAAACCTAAAAAGTAGGGACACAGATTGGAAATTGCTAAAGCGGAGGTGGACAGTTTGTTTAAATAGTCTGCTTCTATAAGTAATGTTTGCAAACGAATTTAATTTTTAACCGATTGACCCTTTATGTATATATTTATTGTTATTTATAGCTAGCATTATCTTTATAGATATCACAATACACTGAAGATGACCTGTAGGTCGAAACGTCTGTTATCATTATATGTAGGATTGTTTATAATAGCATTAAAAACCTCGGCTCCTAGACTATATTTGGTATTATTTTTATATATTTGAGCCTCAATCATTGTTTATTATTTATTTTTCTTTTATTTCAACAGGTAATTGTCCGATGTACCTTGATATAACACCTGAAAATCTAGCATCTTTCAATCTATGTGTTGAAAAGAATTCTTCAGGCAAGTTCTTTGTTTTACTAATCTCTGTTTTAATTTTGTAATATTGTATATGAGACTACTTTAGTTGATGAATCTTAAAATAATATTTATTGATGAATAGATGAGACTCTAGTGTCAGAAACAGAACTGTTGTCTGGTGAAGAATCAAATTCTGAAAATAAAAATTTACTAACACTTATTGACATCTCTGGCAAGAAAAGTACGCATGTTTTTTTTTAAATTATATTTTCGTCTCTTTGTATACTGCTATATTCATTACCAATTCTTATTTCTTACCACAGATGCAGCATCGTGGAAGGATGATTATGCTGTTAAAACTCTTATTGATGAATGGAGAGGACATGAGAGCTATTTCAAAAGCACTACCATTACTAACAAGAAAGTCTGGGAAATGATAGCCAGCAAGTTGAAGAAAGAGAACCCACTCTGGGACTATACTGGTCAGCAATGTGAAGACATATTTAAGGACCTCAGGAAACACTATGTGAAAGCTAAGGACAAGAATGAGAAGGGTAGTGGCCTTCCAGTTACTACATGCAAGTTTTATAAAGAGATGGATGATGCTCTTGGTGACAAGCCAGCTGTGAAACCTGTGTCCATAGCTTCAACACTAAAAAAGCGTAAATCTACTATTGTAGAAACTCAAGATTCAAGTGCAGCTTCTATATGCTTAAACAGCAGCAGTGAAGCCGATAGTGAGCATGGTTCTACTTCTAAATCCAAAATGAAAAAAAAAGTGTCACTGAGAAAAACATCGAAAGACTATTAACCATAAGAACAGAGGAGTCTAACAGAAAAGAAGAGGCCCGACAGAAGAGGCACACTGAACGTATGGAACGACAGGATCGTGCCATTGAAGTTTATCAAAGTGTAATGAGCCAACTCTTGAAGAAGTTATAGAGTTGTAAGTAGTGTGTAGTTTTTTCTTTCTATTTTGACATTATACACTGATTTCTTTAATTTTTTTTTTTTTTATTGTAGAGTTTTATATTATTGGAGCACTTGATTTTGTATTGCAATTCTTATGCTAGTCAGAGAATTATCTCAGTGTATTAATTTGAAGAAGCGGAGGAAGTCCCGAAATTTAGTCGGTAATACGCCATATCTTATTCGTCCTGTTCTACTAGCAACTCATTGGTGCTCTAAATATAGTTGTCTTTATCGTAAGTTTATCGTTATCAGCTCAGTTCTCGGTGCTCGCTTAGAAACGACTTTCGTTATACATATTCCTATTTTGGATAAAAGTAAACGATACTTTTCAACGGAAACGCTCTTAATTGCTTTTTTCTAATTAATAATTTATCTTACTTCTGCGTAATGAGCATGGATATTAAAATATTCTTTTTAATTTATTTTCACGGTTTAATATAATAAATATCACATACGTATCTCCCGATAATTATTTACCACTTTTAATTAACGTAGGTAGAAATTATAATTTATTAACCGTTTGATTGTATATAAATAATTTATCTGATAGAAAAGTTATTCAAGCATTAATTTTTTTAAAGTAAATACTAGCAAAACATACACCTATTCTGAGACCCCTCGCATTAAATATAACTAGGAATGAGTGACGTCTGGGTCGACTGACTTGTAAGTTATATTGTTATTAATGCGTGTTGTCTCTCGCAAAGCGTCGTTTATTTATAATATTTGTTCTTTAGCTGATAAAACGAGCGACGCCGACGTTTATTTCGCTCAAATGACAATCATTAAGTGATTAAAAAATTGTACTTAACGATAACAGTCCCGTCGTGTTTTACTTGAAAATTGCAAAATTAATCGATAAATTGTGGACAGTATTCTGCGTGTCGTATCACGCACACCGGACTTTCAGTAATATTATGTATAATTCTGAGGTCACGTTTAATTGCTCGAGTCCCGATAGTGTCACAAATTACGTGCTTGCTTGCTTTACGTGGAGTTGCATGGAAATAAACAATGCGCTACAGAAATCCGTATAATTTTCTAACATTTTCCGCGCTTTAAATATAAAGCTTTATTGAAAGTTGCTATTATTATCTTTTATTCCTTTGAGATAATTAGATAAACTTAATTTAATTAAATTAAAATAATTAAATATAACTTTTATATTAATATCTTCCATCAAAGTTTCAAGACAGTTCATGAGCTTTAACATATTCATTAATGTAGTCATTATTCACCTCAAATTAAAATTAAAATATTAGGCGAGCATTCTGTGGATTTGGCATATTCGAGGTGGACGACGTTTGTTCATTTCCAAGCAGCTCCACGTAATCCATGGACAACGGTTGCAACAGCTACCGCTAGTGTCCCAAGTAGGAGGCTGTGTATAATAAATTTCTTATCCCGGCGTTCCATTGAATCTTGCGTCTTCTTTCATGCATGGCACGTGCTTTTCGGCCCTCAGCTGCTATGTCTCTTCGTGGAATCTTCAAATACCCATCGTTACTCGAGCACGTGTCCCCTTTCGTTTGTCCTTCTTCCGGTCGGGGAAGGGACCGAGAACGGGCATAAAACAAAAACTCATTGCTAAACTGAAAGAAAGAACTTTGTTGTGCATGTTTCTCATTTAGTAGTAACCTTTAATAGTATTATTTTAGTATTTAGTTCTATTCTTATTTCGTTTTGTAACGTCCATTTCCACTAATGCAGATTAACTTTAATCTTAGTTTAATTAACTTTTTACTTTTTTAGTTCTAAGAATTAGAAAAAGATAAAAAGTAAATTAAACTGAGATAAAAGTTAATCTACATTGGTGGAAACGTACATAATTCACAGTATTGATCTCTATATAATTTTAATTACTTCAGTAATTCAGTAATTCATTAATTTTAAGTAATTCAAGATATTGTAAATGATTGTTTGCGATTGGTGCTACCTGAAAGTATTATTGGGATTAAGTTCTTTGCACATGTTATTGACTCAGATACTTAATGTGATTTAATGCTTAAAGACTGAAACACTTGTTATGTTGAGGATATATATATTTCTAATATATTTTATTGCCACATATATAAATATTTGTAATGTATATTGTATAGGTAAAATGACATGAATAAATACAGTTCTATCACAAGTATTTATGCCTTGATTCATTATTTTATTCTTCATCAAGAAACTTTGTCTACTAACAAAATATATAATTAGAAGTGTTATACTTATGACCGCTAGTGTATAATACATAACTATCAAACTAAGGTTACTAGCTAATTTCTTTTTGCTAAACCAGCATCTTCATCTGCCACTGGATCTTGAACACAAACTTCATTCTCCCTGCCTTCTTCAATGTTTTCATTTTTCCAACCTTCTAAGATATATTCTTCTATGTTTTCATCAAATCTTTCAAGACAGATGTTGTGAAGAACTGTGCAAGCAATTATTACAAAGGGGATCATGTCCATTCTATTCATGTCTAGATATTTCAGCCTTCGAAATCTTCCTTTCAGCAATGCGAATGCTCTTTCAATGACTTGTCTAACTGTAGACAGTATGTTGTTGAATCTTTTCTGAGCCTGCAAAAGAAAAAATATTCTAATAATTTCATGGTTTCGACATGCAAAGAGAAGTGAAGAAAATGTTTACCAAATGAAAAATTAATATGATTCTATAGATACAACTAAATATATAAAGTATGTATTTACCGCTGTAAGATTACCACGATCACGAAAATACGCAGAAATACACCAACGTAAAATAGGATAAGCTTTATCACCAATGATGTATTCCTCGTTAGGGAAATATGATTGTCTATCCCTCTGGACTTCTGACCAAAGATCAGAATTTCTAAATACTCTTATATCACCTACAGATCCTGGGTAATCAGCAAAGCAATCCAGAAAAACTAACTCAGAGTCACATATAGCTTGAAGTATAACAGCATATTTTTTCTTATATGTCTTATAGGACAGAGAATCTTTCTTTAAAAAATAAAGTTTCAGCAAATGTAATATTTAGAGGTATTATGTATTTAAAATCAATATAAAATTATCCAGAGCTAATGAACAGAGTTAGGTCACCGTGCTATTATTATTAAAAAGTTATAATAATACGTTTCGGTTAAACAATGTTTTTTTACTTTATTTCTTTGATGATCGCATTTATGGTTAAAACATTTGATATTTTATTTGTTTAATATAATTGTTTAATAATAATAGCACAGTGACCTCTACTCAACCCTTGACAATTTTATATTAATTTTAAATGTTTAGAGCACATACACAAAATATTTATAAATTTTAATGTTCATTTTAATTTTAAACTCGCTCAACAAATTTTTTGCATAAAATCATATCATGATCAGAACATTGGATAAATCCATCAAGATATAGTTGTTTTAAACGAAAAAGAAACTTACATACGGCTCTTTTATAGAAATATGAGTACCATCCACAGCTCCAATAATGTCAGGTAGCACTGACAACCTTTGAAATTTTTGTTTTACTGTTGCTAATCTGTCTTCTCTTGGCCATTGTATGACATCTCTAGCGATGTCATTCAAGGCTTGTACAACCCTCATGAAACTGACATTCAGTGAGCTCTTACTCATGTCAAATCTTTCCCCTACAGACCTAAAACAAATACACTTATTCACAGACAAGATTCACACACACATGCACACGCACGCGTGCATACACACACACACACACACACACACACACTTTCAATGGTCGTGAATTACATATCATGACTATACATTTTCTACTACATCTGTGGTTGCATAGTTTTCACTGTCTCTTTAGAAAATGCTTTAAAAGAAACTTACCTGTAGGAATCTGGTGTAGCCAATAACCATAGAGTTGCAAGTAATTGCTTCCTGACTGGTATGTGAGATTTCATACCAACATCTCCTTGCAAAATTGGTGCCAATCTGTTCGAGTTGATTGTACGTTGTTGGAGTCATGCGAAAATGCTGCCTGAACTGCTCACGATGAAGTTGTGGGATTGTATGTTCTATATAACCTTCAATTCTTACAGGTTTGCGTTGAGGTCCTCGCAATTGCATATGTATTCGCATATCCAACTCCTCATCAGAGGTATCACTGCCACTACTGTCACTATCACTTTCCATTACTTCTTGTAAACACTTTTTACTTATAGTCACAACTGAAGCTATAATTACTCGATGATCCATCTTTAAGGTTAGGTGATTGTAGATGGACGTTTTCTTTGTTAATGGCACCTTTACACAGTCTCCAGAATGCATAGGTGCGTTCAGATTCTTCACTCCACCGAAATCACCTCACAGTAACTCCGCCCACTCCCAGTCCACCCTACCCACACTCGCTGGGTGAGAGATCTGAACGCACCCCAGAGGGTCCCTCTCAGAAGGAGAGGAACCCCCTTCCGTGGACGGCGTTGCCCCCCCACTGGTGCCTTATGGCTCCCGGTGAGGGGGCCCCGTACGTCACGTCTCCGTCATTGAGAGGGGCCCAGGCGCCCCGAGCGGGCGGGCGATGCCCACCCGCCGGGCACGCCCGCCCCCCCTCCCGAGAGGCTGCCGGGGGGAAAGGAGCTACGGGCTTAGACGCCCCCACTCCCCCCCCCCCCCGACACCCTCATCCTACGTCTATTGTCGACGCAGGAATAAGATGGGCGCCCCTCCCCCGACCCCCGCCACCGCAAACAGCCACGCTCGCAGGTACAACTGTCGACGGCGGGAAGAGGGGAGGCACGCCCCCACCCTCCGATTCCTCTTCCTCCGAGGACTGGGCGCACGCATTTCGCCCAGCTCTCTCTCTCTCTCTCTCGGCCTCCTCCTTTTGCGAGATTACTCTCTCGCAAAAGAAGGAGAAGGCCGCCCATCTATCTTTGGACCCCACAATTGCCGACACGATCGTCGGCATTGTGAGGTCCCTCCCCACTGCGGCCACCAGATCAGCCCTTTCGCACCCCCATGAGGGACATCCCTCAAGGGTGTGCTCGGCGTCATCCCTTTGGTGGCCACAGTGGTGACAATTGGTCGTCCTTTCCCTCTTAATTCGACCCAGGTACTCACCGAAGCAGCCGTGTCCGGTGAGCACCTGGGTCATACGATAAGTGACGCCTCCATGTGCCCTGTCGAGCCATTCCTTGAAGCAGGGCAGGACAGCCTCGACGGTCCTTCTACCTGGCGACCTCGGGTTTTGGAGGTCGCCAACCCATCTCTCAATTAGGATCCGCCGGTGGTGGACTTTAACTACACTGCGGACACGGTCGGTTATTACTTTTCCTTCCTCCTTTAGCTCGCATGTACGCCTATATATGTCCGCGTACATGCGAGTCAGCAGCTCCGCGGGGGGTATTCCCGCGAGCACCCCCGCCGCTACTCCGCTTATTGTCCGGTAGTCCCGGCATATCCTGCACGCCACCCTTCTCTGGACTCGGTGTACCGAATCCTTTAGCTTCCTGGTGGCGCACAGTTTCTCTGCCCATACCGGGGCTCCGTACAGTAGCATGGAGTGTACCGTGCCCGCATATAGCCGACGAACACTTTCCTCTGGCCTTCCGAGATTAGGGAGAAGACGGCTTAATGCTATCGCCGTCCTCTCCACCCTCGGTATATCAGGCTGCGCCTGGATAAGCTGTGCAGGTTCGTCAAGCCGGGCCTGGATAGTTTGAGCGGGCCGATCAGATTGACTTGATACACAACTTGATACACGTAATGCGTTTAAGAGTTTGTAAGTGGTGAGACAGTTTTTTTGTTATGGTTTGTACTTGTACGTTTCTATTATACTGAAGATGATCCAAAGAAAGAACCGAAACGTTTATACTGAATAAACTTGTTTATAGTATAAGTTATTGTGTAATTTTTGCGTTCCTACACCTTGCGCTTGGCTCTATAAGCCGTGTTTAGATTTGTTTCAGATTAAATAAGTTATGTAATTTTATTAATAATTTATCATTAGACACTGTTTGTTTATTACCTACTTGTAATATGTGTGATGTTCTTAATAATGCAATGTTAAGTCGTATTGTTTCCAAAAATATATTATTAATTGCTAAAGACACGATTAACTGTGTTTCATATTTAAAAAAGAAAGCATTAAAAGTATTGTCAAATAACGATGATGATAACTTAAAAACAGCTGAACTTTCGAAACAAATTAAAATTATACATAATTTCGATGCTAGTTTAGGTCATATGAAATTGAAAGAGTAAATGTTAAATTTGAAGTGGTAGATAGAGTGTATGTTATTAGAAAACAATTTCCATTATCTCTGAGTTATGGTATCACTATTCATAAAAGCCAAGGATTGAGTTTGCGAAATGCAATTATGGACATCGGTAACTCTGTATTTAGTTGTGGTCAAATTTATGTTGCATTATAGTAACGCGAGTAACATCTCTAGAAGAATTACATTTAATTAATTGTGGTCCTTTATCAGTAATAACTAGTAAAAAAGCTATTATTGAATATAATCATCTAAAACAGATACACAATCGAAATGTAGAAATGATTACTATGACGAAAGAACGCTATCGTAAAGTGAAAGATGTTTTATGAGCGTTGCTAAAAATAAATACATCTGTTCAAAAATCAAGTTCAGATAAAACAGTTCGACGAAGTACTGCTTGGATCATACGTGGTTGCCACAATACAGATAAAGTTTTATGCTATGCAAATGCAGTATTACAATGTTTATTACATTTAAATGTCATTAGGCAACAATTATTAATTGTGATAAATCAGATCTTTTACGTATATTAATGCATCAATATGAATATGGATTATCTCATTTAAATACATATGCAATACGGCAATAGTTAGGAGAACATTTTTCGAACACCGTGAAACAAAATGCATCCCATTCTTTAACGACTCTTTGCGAAAAATTGATTTTATTAGAAATTTGATAGAACATCAAGTTACTTCTACTAAACGATGCAAAATTTGTGGCGATACTAAAACTATTGTTGATAAAAATATTACTGTTTTAATTCCAATTAATAATTTGAAAAACAAAAGTTATAATCTTAATGATTTATTAAATAATAATACGAATACTAAGTCGGCTCTTTAATTTTTAAAAACACGAATTAATTTTCTCGCCTATTTCTTTACAGGGGAAATTAAGAGAGGAACAAGGGAAATTTCTGAGATCCCAACCATCCCATCAAACACAGTATATAAATGTTATATACTTAAGCATGTTACATGTAACGTATATGTTAGTTGTAATTTCCTACTCATAGATGTAACATTTTTAATATTACATATATTACATATTGTAGTTATATTGTCATTATATCCCAAGATAGCACTGACTTATCAATACATCAATGTGCTATTTGGTATATAATTACAATATAACTACAATGTAATATATGTTATATTAAAATGTTACATCTATGAGTGGGAAATTACAACTAACATGAATGTTACATGTAACGTACACGTTATATTACCTGTTATATTCCGTTTTATTATAGCAATGTAACAATTATATATCGGTGTTTGCTGGGATAGGATACAAATTCCTTAGTTTCCAAATTTTCTTTCTAAATTATCGCAATAACATCGCGTGTGGCTCTATGGCTGAGAGGAATGAAGTGTAAATCGTGATTTATTAAATGTTACGTTTTCACACTGGAATAAATCATACAATGAATCATTGTACTGGAAATGATATAATATTTAAAAATGAAATAACATTGGCAAAGAGGTAGTTGTGTAATTCATTTCACAGTATTTTCACAAAATGATAAATTAATAAAAGCAACACAAAAATTAAATCTATGTGCTGGTCCAACAACTAAAGTATTAATAGCTGGGCAGTTATATAAGACGATGAATGCTATATTCCATCAAGGTTCGTCTATTGATAAAAGTCATTATATAAGAATGTGTAGAGAAGGAGTATCTAACATTTGGATTGCAAAGTTGATGATGTGCTAGTTAAAAAAAAACAGTGGCCTAGAGGTGCTAAAAATATTATGTAATACAAAAAATGGCTAATAAATAATATATATAACATATATGAAATAACATATATAAACTATAAAATTTGTAAAACAAATAAGCAATTTTATATTGAATCTTTTCATTAAAAATACATTATTGGAATTATAAACTTATAATAATAAAAACTTAATTGTTTAATTTTAAATGATAATAAATATATACTAGAAAAAAATGATATCCATAAAAAAACTTATCTTTAAAAAAAAGGGAAAAAAAGGGCGCTATGTTTATGTGTCATGTGTAAAAGTATTATAGAAAAAAATGTAAAACTTATGTTATAAAATTAATATATTTCTAAAAAAAAGCAGCGCCAAGTTTTTTAACTTTTTAAAAATTTTTTCTCTTTTTTTTATTTAGTATAATTTTTTAATTTTTGCATAAGTTTTTAATTTTCAATTTTTTTTACAAATTTTTATTTATTTGGCGCAAATTTTTTGATATCTTTTTTTTAGAAATATTATATTTTAATTTTACAACATAAGTTTTATATTTTTTCTATAACATTTTTACACATGACACGTAAGCTTGGTGCCCTTTTTTTTGAAAGGCAAGTTTTTTTTATGGATATTGATATACTAGAGTGAATAATTAATTGAAAATTTTAAATACTTTTATCTTTAATTTATAATTTATTTTATTTATTATTTATTGAAGATATAAAATTCACATACTTACATCATTTTTTATGTAGTTTCCATGGAGTGCAATTTAAGTATTCCAACGCTTCGGAAGTGCACGAATACCTCTAGAAAGGAAGTCTTTTATTTAAAATGCACCAGTTTCTTCTCTTCTTCGGACCTAAGACTTGCCTCCCATCGTTTCAATGTTTTCCATATTTGCCATATTCATCATATCTTGCCCTCAATTTTTATTTCTTTATTCTTCATTTATTTCTACTATCTTTATCAAAATACAGATTTTTTACTAATGATAAAGCGATAAAAGTGACTGAAAATATAATTTTTTTCATTCTCTATTCTTCTACTACTATTATTACTGAAATATTATTACTGAAATATTATTACTGAAATATTAGACACGTATAAAAGTATTGTACATATAATATTTATTGAAAGCTTATCATAACTTATTGAAAGTTGTCATAAATCATTCAGAATAGAGGTATGTATTATAATAATTTATTAGAGTCAATTTCAACTGAAAAATGTTTATTACTTTGACAGGGTATCAATATTTATTAAGCACTCTTTTATTCGTCCTCGTGAAATATCTACTATAATAAAGTTAATATTAAAATAATTCTTTAATATTTCTTTAACACTTAGAACACTTACATGACAGTAAAATTTCTAAATTTTGTAATTTAGAATAAATAGAGTAGTTTATTGAAGCAACTGTTGTATGCGTAAGCAAAATGAAAATAAATAAATACAATAGTTATTACGTCTCATTTCAATCATAACGGCATATATGTAAAAACTCATATATTATTTAAAACCACAATCTACACTTCATTCCTCTCCACCAATAGAGCCAAACGCGATGTTATTGCGACAATTAAGAAAGAAAGAAAATTTGGAAAGTAAGGAATTTGAATCCTATGGTTGGGATCTCAGAAATTCCCCTTGTTCCTTCTCTTAACATCCCCTGTAAAGAAATAGGCGAGAAAAATATTGATCCGAAAGTCGGCTGAATCGGGAAATTAATTGTCTCAATAATATCGCGTTTGGCTCTATTGGTCGAGAGGAATGAAGTGTAGATTGTGGTGTTAAAAATTAAGGAGCTGACTTAAAAATATTCTTATTATTGTTCCTATATTATTTATTTATTTATTTAATTACATTATTTAAATATATATAATATTATATTATATTATAAGTATATATATATATATATAATAAATATACTTATTAAATTATTATTTATATTTAGAATTGCTGACTTCCCTCACTCTTGCTTTTTCAGTTGTTCTAGGGTAAATAAATTAATCAAAATAATAAATAAATCAAAAATAATCAAACCAATAAAAAAAAATCAAATTAATCAAACTAATAAAAATAATTCGCATTGTAATACTAAAATAAATAGAATGTAGAAATGTTTAATTGACTTACAGTTTTGATTGCTGGTTTTGATTGGTCTTATTTTGAGTCCAAGAGCTTTGCATCCCTCGCTGGCCTCCTGGATCCCGTTGTTGTGAAATGGATTGATTTGCATTCAACAAATTATTATTGCAGTCCATTTTGAGAGGTTTTAATACTGTAAAACTGTAAACACATCTTGTATATTGCATACAATTTATATAAATTTTAGCAAATTTTTGTAAAATTGTCTTAGAATCGAGTCAGGAATACGTTATTTTAAGAACATGTATTATTTCATACATAATAATTTTTACTTTTTTTACCTGATTTTTAAGATGGAAACACTTATTAACTTTCTCACAGATTCAATTCAGAAACAATCTTGATATCAAAGATGATATATGGGTTGAAAGATCTGAAAGATTCACGAATGTTGACCTGTAATTAAGATAATTAAATTAACCTGTATAATTATATATAACAGGACAATAAAACTGATAATAAAATTTTTAATTTATTTATATTTTATAATATATTTTATATAATGTATGTATATAAATAATTATAACAATATATATAAATAAAAATAGTAATATATATATATATATATATATATATATAAAATACTAATTTACTTCAGTTTTAGATGAAGTCAGCTGCAAAAGTAATGAACAAAATTATTCAATTTTTTGTAAAAGATAGTAAAAAATCGTAAATAGGCTATTCCACACGAGTCGTGGGTGGTTTTAATTCAGTTAACTATTTTTTATCCATTTTTCAAGCAATACAACAACGTATTTTATATTTTTTTGAATCTTCCTTGAACTTTAAATCGTCGTTATTTTCGATTATATAGGAAAAAGATGTGTAGGAAATTCCATTCCAGTGCTCAATGATTAAGCGCAAATTTTAGATAACTTTTTGTTTGTTTTAGAAAAACAATTCGAGGAAATTAATAAAAAATGGTTAAAAAGTTTTTAAAAAATCTGAAAAACTAAAAGTCGCAAAGTTTCAAGGAATATTATTGTACTGTATAATTGTATTTATTCAAAGTATAAAAAGAAAGAATCAATTATACAGAATTAAAATTGTTTCATAATCGTCTCTCTTTCTTATAAAATAATAATTAAAATAATAATTAAAATTGTGTCGTCTTTTAATGATTATCATCCGAGATTAAAATTTACGCATGAAATATTGAAAATGATAACGCGATTAATTTTTTGAACACTACTGTGATCAGATATAATGGTATGTTGTTAACTGATTGGTTAATGAAACCCACTTGCTCGGGTAGATATATTAATTTTTATTCTAATCATCCTTTAAAATACAAAAAGAATACCATTTTTAATCTTAATTGTTGATCATGCAATTTTATTATCGGACGACCGGTTTCATCTAAAGAACATCTCTAAAGTAAAATCGATATTGACGAATAATTGTTTTTTGTCAAATATTATTAATAAGTTTGTGAATAACAGGTTAAAATTGCTTAAGACACGAAATAATGACGATCGTAATGTGGATAACGATAATTTAATTAGTACAAAATTTGACCGTATTATACAATTACCGTATGTCAAAGAACTTAGTGAGGATGTTTCGAGATTATTACAATTTACTGGCATGCAAAGCGTTTACTGCATACCGAACAAATTAAATACATTAATTAGACGCGTTAAAGATCCTTTACCTTTAGAAGAAAAAACAGGAGTAGTATATAAAATTAATTGCGCAAATTGTTCCTCATCATATATTGGTCAAACTAAACGACAATTAGGCACACGTATAAAAGAACATTTTAATAATTTTAAAGTACACAATAGTAATTACTCAGTCATAAGTAATCATAAATTGGATAATGGTCATGATTTTGATTGGTCTGCTCAAGAAATTTTACATCATGAGAAATACGTTAGTAAACGAGAAATATCGGAGATGTTTTTTATCAAAACATTTGACACCACAATTAATTTACAAAAGGACACGGATAATCTAAATAATGTTTACTCAAAACTAATAAAGGTCGTTTAGTTTCATCTAAATATTAAGTATATAAGGATAATAATAGTATAGGAATAATTCTTTGCAAAAATTAATCATTATCAAAAATATTTTCTCAAAAATTATATTTTATTTTTGTTAATAATATAAATATAATAATTTTAAAATAAAGCAATAATTATACATTTGTATCATTATAAGAAATTTATCTAAATATTATATATTACAGGGTTTGTCCGGAAAGTAATGCGTCGCATTTTTTTGTGACGCGACTATACATCGCAGAGCGATGGGACCGGTTGGGGAGGAAGGGGGGTACCCTTAGCTTTCCAACGGTAGGTCGCTCAATTGTTTCCATGCGCTTGGAGGGTTAGGACGGCTTATTCTGTGAACCTCTGCTTAGTGGTCGCGTCGAACTTGTGATGGAGAGAACGATAGAGCAACGCTATGCGATAAAGTTTTGCGTGAAGCTGGACAAGACGCCGCTGGAAACTTTTGAAATGCTCAAGAAAGTTTGGCCCCGGCGGACTTTTTTTTATTTCCTCGGCTGAAAAGGGAGCTCAAAGGACAACAGCTCGAGTCGGTTGACAACGTACAAGCTACTTCGACGGCCTCCCTGAACAGCATCCCAGTCAAGGAGTTCCAGAAATCTTATGACGCATGGAAATCGCGTTGGCAAAAATGTATTGACGCAGAAGGGTCATACTTCGAACAATTTTAAGTTGTTTTACCTATGCGATCAATAAATTCTTTTTTAAAAAAATGCGACGCATTACTTTCCGGACAAACCCTGTATGTTGTCACTTACTTACAACTACCTACTTGTTAGTGCAACTTTTTGATTTCACTACTTTTTGATGCTAATATTTGAACCTTTTTTCTTGTATTATCAATATAATTATTTAGCGCAATTTTTTGATTTCACTACTTTTTGATGCTAATATTTTAATTTTTTTCTAGTATTATTAACAAAAATAAAATATAATTTTTAAATATAATTTTTGAGAAAATATTTTTGATAATGATTAATTTTTGCAAAAAATTATTTTGGCTATAAACATAATTTTTGAGAAGATAATATATTTGATTACGACTTTTTGTAAAGAATTATTGTTGCTTGCGAAAGATATAACTTAGCACTTTTTTTACATCTGTAATGTCTTTTAGTGGGATTTCACATATTTTTGCAAAGTTCATTAAAAGATATAATAAAAAATATGTATATGTACACATATATCTATGCTTACGTACGCACATGCTTGTGTACTTACATATGTATGTGCATGCGTGTAGCTTTTATAGTGACTCTCAATATATTTTATACTACAGTTACTTTAGATAAAAATTGAGCGATACCTCAGAAAAAATGTTAGCAAACTGAAGTTTGGTAAAGACTTTTGTTTTTGCATGAAATTAAAGAAAAAAGTTTATCATTGTACAGTGGCCAAATTCTGTTATTTGCATGAAGTATTCTATAACTGTTTTTGTATAAGCTAAACTTTTTACTTCAAAAATTTACAAGTTGTTTATTGCGGTGTATTGACAAAACGTGGTGGAACGTGCCAACAGACGTTATGTAGATTAAAGTATTGCATGCGCGCACAAAAATGTCATAACTTTTGAATAAATTATCGAACAAAAATGAAAAATGAACCGTTGAAAATCTGGAGATTTCAGCTTTTTAATGTAATTTGTTTTGTTATTTTATGATAAATTTTCTAAAAATTCTAAGACTATCTGTTACTAATTTAATAAGAGAAGACAAACATTACATGTGACATTTTGCTTAAATTATCGTAATTTTTTAAAGTATTAGCGTAGAATAACAAAAGGTTGCATTAAAAAGTTGAAATCTCTGACTTCTCAACTCAGACTCTCAACCCTCGACTCTTCACTCATTTTTGTACAATAATTCGTTCAAAAGTTATGACATTTTGTGCGCGCGTGTAACGCTTCAATCCACATAACGTCTGTCAGCACGCTCCGTGAATATACCGTGCAGCGTATGTCTTGTAAAATTATTTACATAAAAAGTATTACTTGTATGAAAGACTTATAGATAACATTTTTATGCAAAATTATCCATTCTTTAATTTTGTATTTTTGTATTTTTTTTGTTTTTTCTGTAAAATCGATATTCAACTAGACATTTGCAAAGAACAAAATTTAAGGCCTAATTGTTTACTTTTTTTTCTTAAAGACCACTATATAATAATGGTAATTTTTTTCCTCTTTAATCTTATGCAAAAACGAAGATTTGCCAAAATTCAGTTTTTGTCCGAGGTTAAACTCTAAAGTAACTGTAATATTATTAAATATAAGAGAGAAAGACAGATGTGGGAAAGAGAGAGAGAGAGAGCAAAGAGAGCGAGAGAGAGCGATAGAGAGCGGGAGAGAGCGAGAGAGAGAGCGAGAGAACGAGAGAGAGTAAAAGAGAGTGATAGAGAGCGTGAGAGAACGAGAGAAGGCGAGAGAAAGCGAAAAAAACCGAGAGAGAGCGAGAGAACGCGAGAGAGAGCGGGAGAGAGCAAGAGAGAGTGAGAGAGAGCGAGAAAGGGCGAGAGAGAGAGAGAGAGAAAGAGCGGAAGAGAGCGAGAGAGAGCGAAAGAGAGCGTGAGAGAACGAGAGAAGGCGAGAAACAACAAGAGAAAGGAAGAGAGAGCGAGAGAACGCGAGAGAGAGAGCGGGAGAGAGCAAGAGAGAGCGAGAGAGAGCGAGAGAGGGCGAAAGAGAGCGAGAGAAAACGATAGAGAGCGGGAGAGAACGAGAGAAGGCGAGAAACAGTGAGAGAAAGCGAGAGAGAGCAAAAAAAAAACCAAGAGAGAGCGAGAGAAGACGAGAGAGAGCGAGAGAACGCGAGAGAGAGAAAGAGCGGAAGAGAGCGAGAGAGAACGAAAGCGAGAGAGTGAGAGAGCGGAAGAGAGCAAGAGAGAACGAGATATATATATTCTCACAAATATTGTTGCCGCTTTTCTGCGATGCTGATTGTATATCTTGAGTCGCTTTATAGTTAAACTAAAAGTATCAAGCACCTGTCATCGCGAAGACTAACAATTTGATTGTTATAAACTATAAAGAAAAACAATACAAATGGCGAATCGCTGTGTTGTCTAGTATATATAAATATATATATATATATATATATATATTTATATCAGGAGACGCGGTAGCGTCTCGCTAAGTTATATCTTTCATTCGTCAAATTAAAATACAATCTACAAAAAACAAAAAAAAATATCGAAAGATATCGAAAAGATAGCGAAAATATCGAAATAATAGCAAAAATTATTCGTAGGACGCTACTTTATATATATATATATAAAACCAATCAGAGCGACGAAAAAAAGGCAACAATACACTTAGAGATTTGAGAGGTAAACCAATATATTCGAGAATTGACTTAACATACCTGTTTTAAAGAAAGGATGTGTGCAAAAAAACCTCTGCGTGCATAAAACTATTCTCTCAAAAATCGAACTGCTTTATATACCTTTTAGGCCAGAGCAACAATCCCCACTTCCCGTTTTCCAGCTTTACACACACAGTCTTACATAGATTTGGAAACTTGCATGGTGGGAGTAGTTTCAGCTATTATGACCGTTTTTAGTTTTATATTTTTTTTGTTCTATCAGTTGATAGGGCTCATTGCAATCGGAGAGTGTATGAAAAAATGAAGACAGATAGAGATTTTTTAGGTTTAAAAACACTATCTGTCAATCTAACTTTTCAAGCAGCCAGTCTTGTTTGATTTTTGAATTTAAATGTTGAAATTCTTGATTAGATTATAATGCTGCATTCTTGCATCGTTTTACAGTGTAAAACAAATTACAAGAGTTGCAAAGTTAAATTATCAATTCAAATATGTGTAACACTAGGCCAACTGACGAGCATTAAAATTAAAATAACTTAATTTTTATTAATTTAAAATATCACATAAAAAAAAGAAATAATTAACTACTTAATCAAAATTATTTAATTAATCTTAATAAAACTTATAATTAAAATACACCATATTTGACATATATATTCTTGAAATTGACATATAAAATATAATGACAATCGAATAAAATCACAAACGTTTCGGCTGTACACAGCCTTCTTCAGTGTAATGAAATAAATTGAAATTACAATTACTCCGAAAGTATCCAAAGCGAATAACACAATAAGAATCATAACGATGCGTGGTCGATTAATCAAACAGATAAGCTATGATAATCATCATTCAATTTCATTTTTAATCCCCATCTATAAATTCCCATCTATTGTGACGTGACGCCTTTGGAGCGCCGTCACAAGGACGGAAAACCCGATCGAGTAGGACGCGACGGTCTGGAGTCTTAATGTCTGGGTCTTAGTCACACATCCTTTTATTTACAGATAAATATCTATGTATACCTGTGTACCTTTAGACCGCCGGAAAGTCTAAATATAGACACTACGGAAGATCCCCTATTATATAGGTTATATCCAAGATATAAGTACAATATTTCGGGAATTTTCTAAGGGAATTACTATAGGTCAAATGCCGGCGGTCTAAAGGTTAAGAGGGGCATTCTGTAATTGCTTTCTGTAATATTATCTACTTAAAGGAACTGCTTACAGATTTCCCGCTTGCGAGTAGAATATTTTTTTTGGGGTGATCATGATAAAATCAATCATAATAATGGCCGGGGTCCTAGGGTCTCTCTGACTCTTCCCCTAACCGACATAACTTCTCGCCGGTTTGTTTTGAACGAGAGAATGTTTCCTCCGACTTTTCTAGCTGGCATTCCTCTTGCGAGATAAGCGATAGGTTGATTAAGAATAAATTCCTCTATAAGAAATTTCACTATAGTAACATGAATATCCTCTTAAAGTAAGAGAATATGCAAGATTCTTGCGGAATATATATATATTTGTTAGAAAATTATTGTCATTTACTTCCGAACTATATACGCGCCATCTTGGCGGCGAACAATAACGAGCTTTGTGCGAGTCCGTGCATGTCGTGCGTTATGCGTGATTAGCGTGTAAAGAATGAACGACGTACAATAGTTTTTGATTGAAGCATATTTAGGCGACTACTGTGGCCCGCATTTGAAAGTAAATATTATTACTTAAATATATTTATTCTGCGACTACGGTTTATATATCTCATAGATCTTATTTCATCTGTGACATCGATTTATCTCATATAGATTTAGTTGACTAATGTTTCACGCAAGTTTTCTACATAAGTGGTATACGTATGAAAAAAAATATATATCTCACTTTTTAAAAGAAAGATATTATATTCTTCTGCATGTATAGTAGTAGTAGTAGTAGTAAAGAGAGAGAGAGAGAGAGAGAGAGAGAGAGAGAGAGAGAGAAAGAAAGCAAGAAGATTTTTCTTGAAAAAAAATCTAATACTCTACACTGAGAAAAAAGATTTGTTATATTATACGGAATTCTGGTAGATCCAATCATTACTTCTGTTCAGAAATGGACGAATCAGAATTCTTGTAGAAACAACTAAGCAAATATGGTCAATTTCCTTTAGTTAAATCAACTAGAAATTCTGGTAAAAAAAACCAAAGCTATTTAGTAAAGTTATCAAGAAATTCTGATAGATAGCTAAATTCATTTAGTTAGATTATCAAAAAATTCTGATTGATTTAAAAAGTTTATCTGTTTGGTTAATCGACCACGCATCGTTATGGTTCTTATTGTGTTATTCGCATTGTATTGGATATTCTCGGAGTAATTGTAATTTCAATTAATTTCATTACACTTAAGAAGGCTGTGTACAGCCGAAACGTTTGTAATTTTATTCGATTGTCATTATATTTTATATGTCAATTTCAAGAATATATATGTCAAATATGGTGTATTTTAATTATAAGTTTTATTAAGATATGTAAATTAATTAGTTTTGATTATGTATTAGGACAATAATACAAATAAGTTTCCGCCGTTTTTTTATAAAAAGTTGAATATTTATTGTAACAGAACGGTAGTTTAAGTTTATTCAAAGTATTGTCCATCACTAGCAACCACTTTTTCCCATCATAGTCGGATGGCGCTATGTCTGGTGAATACAGCGGGTGGGGTAACACTTCCCAATCAAGTGTTTTCAAATAGTTTTTCACCGAAACCGCTACATGCGGACGAGCATTATCATGGAGTAGAATTCCTATGGAACCCAATTTCCTTGTTTATGAATCATTCCTAATGATTTTAAACGATGTGAAACTGCTTGCTGAGTGACTTCTAATGTGAGAGCAAGTTCCTTTTGTGTTTGAGACGAATCTTCCTCCAATAATTCTTCCAATTCTTCGTAAATTTTAGGCCTTCCACTGCGGTCTTTGTCTTCTACATCAAAATCACCGTTTTTAAACTTTTGAAACCACTCACGACACGTTCTCTCACTCAAAGCAGCTTCATTATATGCTTCTACGAGCAATCGATGCGCCTCAGCTGCAGATTTTTTTAAATTAAAGAAATAAATTAAAAGTTCCCGCAAATGACGTTTATTTGGCTCAAATTTAGACATTTTCAGCTCAAGAAAATTATATTTTACTAACACGGAGTCACTAATATAGTTAGGTTATGTTATTTTAGAACGAACAGACTAATTTTTAAGCCGGTTATCATCTGCAAATTCTAACGAAAACCGCGCGCCGCGACACCTTCCTTAAAACGGCGGAAACTTATCTGTACTCCTAATAGTTAATTATTTCTTTCTTTTTAAGTGATCTTTTAAATTAATAAAAATTAGATTATTTTAATTTTAATGCTCGTTAGTTGGCTTAGTGTTATACATGTTTGAATTTTTATTTTGATACAAGCGATTATAATTTTTAGAAGTTTAGTTGTCAGTTTGTGTTTACATTTTTTAGTTAGTTCTTAAATTATCAATATTTAAAGTGCCAAATGATGAGATAGTTCATAAAAAATGAAAAGATGCAATTCCTGGAATAAATAAATTAAATCCGCGTCACTATATTTATTGTACAATTATTGTTTATTTTGTTTAGCAAAGCAAATAGACTGGATATTCTTACTCTTTTTTTTAATTTTTCTAATTCAGTAGAAATATGTAAATTTTTCAGAATATCTGCAAGTATAGCTCTTATGGCACTACAATGCATGTGAAACTTGCAAAAAATGTTTCTCAAGTGTGAACGGTAATGCTGCATCCTCCTTGTCAACTTTCATTAATCTTAAGTCTCATGGAGGATACATTCATTCGAAATCCTGTGTCCGTTTCGGTTTTGTTCTGTGAAAGAAAAGACTCCTAAAGTCTTTTTGTCTGACTCTTATTGTCAGTAGGACGTAAAATAAATACATTTATAAGAAAAAGAGGGTTGAAGATAAATTGATGATGAATTTTTCTAATTGTAAGACAGTAACAAAGAACAAGACGATTTCATTCATTTAAATAATAATAGATATCTTATAGTTTGAGAGAGAGAGAGAATAGAAAATAAATAGAAAATATGATTAAAAATGTTTAGATATACATATATGCGTACGTAATTTTTTACATTGGTTTTTTTCATAAAAAAAGACATAATTATAATAAACATTTCTATAATACCTTTATCAAATTTCAGATTTTGTATGAACGATAAAAATATAGATAAATGCATATACGTAATTTTTTATGATAAAAATGTAGATATATGCATATATGTAATTTTTGCGTTCTTCTCTTTTCATATAGAAAAACATAATTGTAGTAAATATTTCTATTATCTTCATCAAATTTCAGATTGGATATAAACAAATATCAATAAATGACTAATGTTATAATATTTAATATCAATCATTTCACTTCCGATTTAATATTTATTTAGGATGAAATGTCTCAATCCACTATTATAGTATAAAAATAGCTTTGCAAGAGCTAACACTTGTATTTCAGTATTATTGCGTTTTTAGTTTATAAATCTAATAATTGCGAAAAAGATTGTGTCGTTAAAATTTTTTTAACACATCGAGAGATATTAATATTTTTTCTTCTATATAATCCATTATCTTTTCTTATCTTAAAGATACACAAATGTAAATTTTTGTCATTTTCAAAATTTTATTTTTCTTTTGTGTTCATATAAAACATTCCAACGTTATAACCATTTACGGAAAAAACAGATTTTCATATTTTCAGGTAAAGATTTAGACAAAAGAAGAAAAGGCAAAAAGGATACGAATAGACATAAGATATAGAAAACGTTTCTAGTGTACATGAGACCCACACATATGACGAACATCATCACATGTGACACATGAAGACGACGAAAATTTAATTTTTTGCCGTCTTATATATGTGCACGAAGTATGAAATATGCTTAGCCGTTACTAAGACTTGTTGAGGAACAATCTCGAATTTGAAATCTGAAATCCTCGGTTTCCTTTACCCCCCTAGAGTGATGTAGACGAGAAAAATCTATATATATAAGCATCGTCTGTCTGTATGTCTGTCTGACCGCGAACTACTTTCACATTTCACAAGTATCAAAATGTTGCAAATTTTTCGGGGATGGATGTTATATGGTTTTTTTAAGTTTTACACCCCCACCCACGCAATTGCATATTTATGGACTGATATTTTCAAAATTGGTACTAAAATGTTGCAAATTTTTCGGGCAGTGTGACGATGTGGTTTTTTTAAGTTTCTACCCACCCACGTATTTACAAATTTATTGATCGATGCATGTTTTCAAAATTAGTATTAAAACTTTCAAAATTTTTAAACCCACGCACCTACCCACGCAATCGCATATTTATGCGAATTTTTCTACGCCTTCATACATTTATTCATCAAATTTCTCAAAATCGGTTTCAGAGAGATCATCGTTAAGGGGGTTGTTAACAAACGGCGCAATATTCAACGATCAGCGGTGGGAACATCACTAAAAAATAAAAAAAAATTAATAATAAAAGATAAAAAAAAATTTTAGTACCTGTTTCACGAAAATCAGTAAGTAGTTCGCGATCAGACAGACAGACATACAGACAGACTTAAACAATTTAAGGAGCACTTAAAAATCACATCGTCGCACATCCCAAAAAATTTGCAACATTAAAGAAATCCAAAATCTTTTACGACAAATGTTGTATACAAAGAGATTTTGTAAAATAAAAAATTGTGTGAAAACTAATAATAGCGGGGTCAGTGTTGGGAAACCAGACTTTGAGGCCCGCGCTTTGTGCGGGCCGAAAAAGCTAGTATATATAAATATTTATTTATAATTAAATATAAATATTGAAATATAATAAATTATATCGCAAATAAGAGATATTATAAATATTTAAAAACATAATATGATACCAAATTTCATGATTAGTGATAATGGCGGCCTTATATAATATGGTTTTCTACTTAACAGGACTCTGCAATGAGAGTTTACCTCAATTTTTAAAATTATATAAAAATTTAAAATACATTTTATGAGAATATAAATATTTATACATATATGCGACACAAGATTTTATTTGTTTGATGATATAATGTCGAGGGTTTATTTTATTTTAAAAATATAAAAATTTTTATGAATCATTTTATGAAAATATAAATATTTATACATACATATATGCGACACAAGATTTTATGCTTGATGATAATGTCGGCTTTATGATATGGTTTCTCTACTTAACATGACTGCAATGAGGATTTATTTCATTTTTGAAAATATTATAAAAATTTTTAATACATTTTATGAGAATATAAATATTTATACATATATGCGACACAAGATTTTATTTGCTTGATGATAATGTCGAGAGTTTATTTCATTTTAAAAATATAAAAATTTTTATGAATCATTTTTATAAAATATAAATATTTATACATACATATATGCGACACAAGATTTTATGTTTGACGATAATGTCGGCTTTATGATATGATTTCTCTACTTAACATGACTCTGCAATCAGGGTTTATTTCATTTTTTTAAATAATATAAAAATTTAAAAGACTGTACATTTTATGAGAATATAAATACATATATTTGAGCATATATAATAACAGATTTCATGCTTGATGATAACGTATCGGCTTTATCACACGGTTTCTCTATTTAACAGGACACTGCAATCAGGATTTATCTAATTTTTTAACATTGTATAAACATTTATATTGCATCTTATAAGAATATAAATATTTGAATATATATATCTATATATATATATATATATATATATATAAAATACCAGAAGATTAATTCTCGACGTTTAATAGATTAAAAAATGCTGCCATAAATACTTTATTTCAATATTTAGATAGTTCATTATCTGCAGATTAATTTGGCACCAAGAACATGCCAGCGTACAAATTATTTATTATTGTAATTGTTTTAATGTAAAAGTTAAGTAAAAATATATTAATATTAGATTTTATCATCCCCGCTTATATTATAAAATAAAAAATCAACAATTTTTCTGTAAATTTTAACACCTAAATCTTTGTCATTAATAAAGCAGAACACATTTATTGTGTAAAATTAAATATGGATGCACATTGTGTTATTTTTACATCTATGTTTAGTTGTTTTAATAATTTAACATTTAAGTTCAATTAACACAATGCAATATGTTAAATCAGCATATAAATGTGTTAAATATTTCTTTTAACAAAAATATTCTAACAGAGATTATATTTTTAACAAAAAAAAAACAAGTTTTTCTACTGTGTAAGTATTGACATGTGTTTTTTCAAAATTTCTTATTACAAACTGCGAATCATTTTATTAACTTTTGCACATACATATTTTAAAGTTCGCTCTTTCATTTTTTGATTAGATTCAGTATTGATTAGATCCATTATATAAAGCAATAATTAATTTTATCCTTGAATTTTTCAGACTAAATAATTATCTAAAAAATGTGCTAAATATTTTTATGAATAGACCTCTTTAGATAATCAATGTACGTGCCCAAGACTATACGAGAATTATTTTACAATAAATAAGATGCTCGAAATATGGTCAGCTTATCATATATTCGAAAATACGAGTTTTTTGGGTTAAATATTTATTTAGTAACAATCCATGATCGGAACTATGCTATATAACAATAGAAATCGTCGAAAACTCGATAACATTTTATTGTTTAAATTTAGAAAGATGTGTTAACTTTCAGCTAAGTTAGCATATCATTTTTCAAGTTAATTCCAATGAATTTTATAGTTTTCACCGAATTTTATAGCTCTACAACATTTTTTAATTAGTTTCAGCAATTAAAGCGATAATTAATTTTTTTCAAAATTTTACGCCCAGATTTATGTATCATTATGTTATACAGTTGAATTTGTGTTAAATTTTACAGATATCATATGCACTGGATTCTGGGGGGGAATATTTATAATTTGCAAGGGGATTAAACCCCCCTTGCAAATTATAAATATTTGTCGTTCATCCTAGAGTAACAGCTAAGTATAAAACAAAAAATATTAATAAATAATTTTACAGAACCCCCTCCCCCTCCTTCCACCCCATTATCGATGTCTGAATTCCCTAGTGGATGTATATGTATGTTATATATATCACTTCTGCAGATAATATATTTTATATAAATAAAATAAGAAAAATCTTTCCTCAATGGTAAAAGTCGACCAAACTGGCAATCATTTATTGTAGATAATTAGTTAAAATACAACGTTTCGGCTGTCATTGCAGCCCTTTTCAAGTAAATCTATAAAAAATTACATAAAAATACTTATAATTTTAATACATTTCATCGCAACAATTAATTATAAATTCATAAACAAAAAAATATTACATACCAAAAGTAAATGCAAAATAAATTAATACAGTAAATCAAATTCACTGCATACCTCCGACAACATTCACCATTGTTTTAATGAACAATGTAAAATTGACAGAAGTAAGCAAGAAATAAAAAGATGTTAACAGTTAGCAAGAATCATAGTCACTACGCGTTAAAAAATCGAGACAAAACTAATGTGTCTTTCGCAATCTAAAACATAACAAAGTCAAATAAATAAATAAATAGGTAAAAATAAAAATCATTTAAATAGCGTCAAGAACACGATCATAAATCCCACTAAAATTCTCCGTATCTTTCTGTAAATTAATGCTTTTACTTTGTTTTTTTATATAAAACATTTCTGCAATTTCTCTTTTTCTTGTTTGTTTTTCTTGATGCAAGATCACCGGAGAATCCCAACGGAACTCATGATCGTTGCAAGTCCGATGCAAACTAACAACTGAATGCAATGTAGTGTCTTTTTTGATATTGTTTCGATGTTCTTTGATGCGCGTTTCTAAATGTCTCTTTGTCTGTCCAATTTGTAACCGACTGCGTGAAATTCGCAGCGAAAATGTTAACCGTAACGTAAGGAGGAATTTTCTCCTTCTGAATACCGGTTTCCCTTCGGCACGATCTCTCTGTCCGAATTATTAATAGCAGTCACTAGTGTTTAAATAGGAGTTGTATTATTGATTATAATAGCTGAAGATAGATAAGATAGATAAAGATAATAATAAGATATGTCAACTGATACTAGCGTTTAATTATATAAAAAAATTTCACATTTCGAAAGATATCTTATAAATTATACTCGCGTACATGGCAGATGTGTTGCTGACTCTTTGAATTTTGAATTAAAAGAACATAAAAATATCTTCCGATGTATCAAAAATTTATTAACTACACCATCTTTGACAATATATTAGATTTTCAAACTAAAAACATTAATAATAAGATATAGAAAAGAGAATTACTTTCAGAAGCATGTATTTAATTTCTAAACAGAATAAATTTTACTAAATTTAATTATTTTTTAATTTTATTTTTTTTTTAATTTTTTTAAAATTTTGAAGAGAATAAATGAAACATCAGAAGAAAATATATTAAAAGTTACTGATGACACGTTACTTTTTGCGTTTCTTTCTAACTGGCGTTTTCTTACATGTTTTTATATTGATTATTAAAATTCTTCTTTTATTATATTATATTTTCAATATTCTTTATACTTATTTTATTTTGGCTAAATTTTATCCTCTCGGACGTATCGTCAAAAGTGCTATCGCAAACGTCGTTTACGGGAGAGAGAGATCGCGACGGTAAGATATCTCGCCACCACGCACCCGAACCCTTACCTTTTCGAGGAGTTCCCAAGCCGAGTGGGGAAATTTTACCGTCGCGATCTCTCTCTTCCGTGAACGACGTTTGCGATAGCATTTTTGACAATACGTCCGACAGGATAAAATTTAGCGTTCCGACAGTTAGCTTTATTGAGAGACGGTGCGGCTGCCGCACCTGGCGTCAAACTCAGTAGATAATTTTGTGCATCAGACAGAGAGATCGTGCCGAAAGGAAATCGGCATTCAGAAAAAGAAAATTCCTCTTGCATTATTACTGATAAAGGTACTGCGTTTTCTTCTTCAGAATTTCAAGATTATTGTCAGAGCAAAGGAATTAAACATTCTATGATTACTACCGGTTTACCAAGATCGAATGGTCAGATCGAGAGAATTAATAGAACGATTATTCCAATATTAACAAAACTTTCGATGACTGATCCGATAACAGCAAAGTGGTATAAATATGTACCTAAAGTTCAACAAGCATTAAATAGCACTTTTCAGAGAAGTATTGGCATGACCCCGTTTGAATTGTTAATTGGCGTTAAAATGAAACGGAAATATGATATAATAATTAAAAATGCACTCGAGGAAGAATTCCAATTACTCTTCGAGCAGGATCGTGACCAACTGCGAGTACATGCGAAGGATCAAATTCTAAAAGTGCGAATTGAAAATCGAAAAACTTATAATTTAAGGAGACGTAAAGCCACTGAGTACAAAATTGATGATCTAGTCGCGATTAAGAGAGTACAAATGGGACCTGGTAAAAAACTTTGTGCCAAATTTCTCGGCCCTTATAAAGTTATAAAAGTTAAATCGAATAATTCTTATGATGTTAAACGCGAAGTACTAGGTAAAGGCCCCATGAAAACAAGTACATGCATCGAATATATGAAGCATCATCATCAATCATGGTCTTCCGCATTGTAATCATCTGGGTCAGATGAGATTTCAGAATGGCCGAGTTGTAGGATTTTATTTATAAGACTTGCGTTAATTTTATTTTAAATTTAATTTTGAAGTGGTAATTGGCTCTGTCCTCTAGTGTAAAAAAGTCTCCGCGGAACTACGCGCTAATGTGCACTCTCGTCACTGCGTCACTAGTTATTTTCTATGTTTTTAGTTTGCTTAGTATGCGTACGCGCCAAAAAGCACGCACTTATCGTTAGTCTCTCTCTGCCGTTCTGATCTGTGTAACAACGTGTCCTAATGAAAAAATTCCTACAGTAAGGAGGAATTTTCTTTTTCTGAATGCCGATTTCCTTTCGGCACGATCTCTCTGTCTGATCCGCAAAATTATCTACTGAGTTTGACGCCAGGTGCGGCAGCCGCACCGTCTCTCAATAAAGCTAACTGTCGGAACGCTAAATTTTATTCTCTCGGACGTGTTGTCAAAAATATATAGCCAGCTCAGTTAGAGGATAAAATTTAGCCAAAATAAAATAAGTATAAAGAATATTGAAAATATAAAATAATAAAAGAAGAATTTTAATAATCGATATAAAAACATGTAAGAAAACGCCAGTTAGAAAGAAACGCAAAAAGTAACGTGTCATCAGTAACTTTCAATATATTTTCTTCTAATGTTTCATTTATTCTCTTTTTTTGGCAAATTAAACTTTCGACCATGTAATTCGAGAAACCTAAATTTGAAATACTTCTGTATAGATAATGTAAGACGTTATAAATTGTAATATATTACAATTATTTGTTATATCTTAAAAATCTCTTGCTTCAATTAATTTCTGTGTTGTAATCATAAAGGTCTTGCTATGTATGTAACTTGTGCTCATGATACCTATCATCATAATATACATATGATTACAAGACGTACAACACATTTCAATCATATCAAAAGATCATGATATGATGAAATCTGATCATCAGGCATTTCTATCTGGGTAGCTCACTTCTCTTCATCCCAGGGACGACGTGCAATGAGATTGGAGCCCCCATCCTCTCCCTGCCGTCCTTGATGGGGGCGGTTAAAACCGCCCGAAGATAGATGCATTTAAAATGGAAATATGAAATATAAAATGCTTATTTTGTATTTGGAATTTAAAAAACTATATTTTATATTTACATTTAAATGTTTTATTTCAAATGTATGTTTCTTGCAAATTAAAAAATTAATCGAAATATTAATAATATTGAAAATATTGAATAGTTTTCAAAAACTATATTTTATATTTACATTTAAATGTTTTATTTCAAATGTATGTTTCTTGCAAATTAAAAAATTAATCGAAATATTAATAATATTGAAAATATTGAATAGTTTTCAAAAACTATATTTTATATTTACATTTAAATATTTTATTTCAAATGCATGTTTCTTGCAAATTAAAAAATTAATCAAAATATTAATAATATTGAATCCTGGTTCAATGACTTGAATCCTTAAGTAATTTTTTTTACAATAAATAGTTATTATGTCATACAATAAATGTACATTACATGAATCAATATGCTTTATAGATTAATACATCTAGTTATTTTATTTATGAAAATGCCATTTTTTCATTTACGTTCTCTCCCTCTCTTTCTTTCTCCCTCTCTCTCGTCAACCTATTCTTGTAAAAAATAGTTATACTGTAGAATAATTGTCACACAATATAAATAAATGTAAAATATGTTTTATTCACCGATGGAAGAAATATTACATGTTGCGGGATATTTTTATAAAAACAAACAAAGTAATAATAATTTACACCACATCTTGCACATCATATAAAAACTGCATTTTTACAATTGCATGGTTGCGTTCGAAATATCGATTGGAAAACATACTTCATTACCATTCATAAAAATTTTACTTTACTCGACTTTACTTTCCATTTCATATTCACTATAACAATACAATTACTTAAAATTATCGCACACGTTTCTTTACTATCCACTTTTTATCCTTGCTGGCAGTAATATATGAATCAAATCCTTTTCATCATCATTGCGTAACAAAATTTTATTCCTTGTTCTAGAGAACAAACTAAAGCCTGCCTGCCTATTCTAGAGAACAGGCTAGAATCTGCCGATCCTTTCTTTTTTTATCTGCTTCAAGGGTAGCAGTTTCTTCAAAAGTTGGCAGTCCCTGTTATTTCTTACCTCCATGCTTTTGTGCGCATGGCACATGATGACATATCCCGAAACCACGTGGCAATCCACGTTAAAATCAACGCAATATTATAAAGACTGACATTTTGACGTTGCTACAAATTTGTAGTAACATTTCACAACTCCCAACGCAATATTACAATATTGCGCAATGTTATTAGATCTACGCAATATTTCTGCAATCTTCCGGTACTACATGAGCGGAGTTTTTCCCCAAAAAAGGAAACCGCACTTTCAGGTAACAATTTCAGAAGACTGGACAAAATCTGCAGAAAACAAAAATCATGCACTTATATCGCACGTATTCTTTTTAATCTCCACATATCACATAAGCGCAATACAGTAAACTGCTGTATTTTTGAAAGCAAAAAATGAATTTTGTAAATAATTTGTTAAGATTATTTTAATTTATTTTATTTTATTTGTGTTTTACCGAAATTGTTGTAATGACAACGTATGACAAATATCTGTAGTGGGGAAAAAAGAACCAGACCAGGTCAGGTAAAAGTGTTAAAATAATAATGGACAGAATGTATCCATAGAAACTGTCTGTAGAGAAACACGTACTTTCTGCATATCAGTAGATATATACGTCGTATCGCAATAAATTTCGCGTTTTTACAAGCAGAAAATTATTTACTCCAATACTTTGTTGCCAAAAAAGTATATATTGAATTAATTTTTACCGTTATTTTTACGTAGAAACGTGTACTCGATCGCGCCACGTTTTTATTTTTTTCATGTTCGGATAAAATTAAATACAAAATCAATACAAAAGTTTAACTTGCACACTGCTTTCACGTCATTTTATTTTGTACAAGTTAAGCTTCCTCTATGAGAAAGCTATAATTGAAAAACCATCTTAATAAGCAAAATGAAATGATGCGAGGAAGCAATGTGCAAATTTCCAATTTGCACAATTTTTTCGTAAAAATAATTTTTAATATTTTTATGCTAATGTGTTCATAATAATTCAAAATTTGAAAATTTAAAAAGAATTTTTGTATTGCTTTGTATGACAAATTGGTGAGTGATTTTTTGACATTTTGGAACATTCTGAACACATCGGCATAGAAATCTGAAAAAAATTTTTTTTATGAAAACGCTTTCTCTGGGAAGAAGCAGAATTAAAAATTTTGTTTTATTAACTTAAATTTAAATATCTTGTTTTATATTCTTTTTATTTTTTTTTTAATTATTTTTTCTATTGCTTAATAATTAAATTGGTAAACTAATGTTTTATAAATAGAAAACGTAAACATTAAATAAGTGCGGAAGTGCATAAAATAATGTCGTCTACATAACGGAAATAAAAAGTCATTTCGCGGTTCCAATGGTTATCCTCTTGATCTAATTTTCACAGAAATAAAACGCAGATTAAAAAATCTCTCAACTAAGAAAATTAACAAGCCTAATAATAACAATATAACAGATACTAATAATACTAATACTAACATTAAATATTTTGTCATACCATATATAGAATCAATATCTGAGAAAGTTGCTTCAGCAATAAGAGACCTGACGTAGTGGTAGGATATCGTTGCATTAAAAAATTGAATGACTTCATAAAAGTTCAAAAGGACAAAAATAATTGCCCCACGAATTCTAACGTTATTTATAAATTGAATTGCAACGATTGTGATGCCACATATGTCGGACAGACAAAAAGACAGTTAGGAACGAGACTTAAAGAACATAAAAATAATATTAAATTAGACTCTGCTAGACATTCGGTTGTCACTGAACACATTTTAAACGAACAACATACATTTGACTGGGACAATATTAAAATTATGGATCATGAAAAGAATTACCAAAAAAGACTAATATCTGAAATGATCCACATTAAAGAACAGAAAAATGGAATTAATTTAAATAAAGACACCGAATTGTTAGACAGTAGTTATTTTGACATACTTAAAAAATTTGCTGAATCATAATTTAGAAAAAACATTGGTAATAAATAAATACATCACGCTCTCTATTTTGACATTTGGTATTCAGACTTCGCAACACACACTTGAAATATCGGGAAAAAGGACTTGTTAAAACGATAATGTAAGTTGAAAGATTTTTTAATTTTCTCTAACATTGATTTAATTGGCGCATTATATCCGCAGCATGTTTAAATATCGCATAACTTGGCATCTCAGACCAATCGCCTTGCATATCTATTGGTCAACAGCGAAGAATCGTTTTAATTTTATATTTTAATATTTAACTAACTTTGTATTTTTAACATTTAACTTTGTATTTTAATATTTAACTTTTATGTATTGATAAAGACTGTAGTGCAGTCGAAACGTTTACAATTTATATCGATTCTGTAACGGAATGTTATTTTAATTATTTAACTATTTATAAAAAAATTTTTACACCTTATTTATTTGCTCGTTTAGTTGGCCTACTATATTTGATTTGTTTAATTTTGTTAATTTATACGAGCCTTTCATTAATTAAATTTATTTTATTGTTTATTCATATAAATTATATTATATTTAAAAAATAAAGATTATAAGTTCATATATTAGGAATTAAAACAAACAAAATTGATATTTTAACTAATATTTTGCATTATATATACATTAAAAAATTATTAATTTTATAATTTATCACTAGTACAATAGAATTGTATAATGTAATTTTACAAAATTCGAATTAAAATATTTTTTGTTTCAATTTTAAATAGTCTTCTGTGCGAAAAAATTTCATGATAAGTCCATAAAAACTAAACAGAAAGAGTCTAAGGAAAACGTACCGGAGAAGAAAGAAAGCGAAATTTTTATTAAAACAGGCATAAATTGTGCGAAAAAATTACGAAAATATGTGTCTCAAATAATTCATAAATATTATTCTCAAATTACTTCAATTGATTATGGCAATAATAATGGCGACGGGTCAATAAATAATTTGATAAATTTGTTTAATTCAAAAGATGACTCAGCATTCGAATCTTACTACCCTATAGAAAATCATAAGGTCGATAGTCATATAAATTATTTTTTCCTTATTGATGAAGCTAGATACTTTCTTACACGCTCTCCACGGTAAGAATCTCAATATACCTTTTATAGTGTTATTAACTTCACAGACTAAAGTATTTATTACACAGATAACGTATAAACTTTTCAGAAAAACTGGCAATCTAACCGAAAGATATTACTATTCAAAAACGTTAAAAGAAGTGAATTGTAATTGAATAAATTTACAGTTTAATAGAATGCTTGAAGAACCACTCAAAAATCGAGTTATGGAACGGATTGCTATTTTTGTGGCACAATCACTTCAATCCGAAAAAAATGTATGTTACTCGTACATAAAAGCATCATTAGATACGATCAAACAAGGAGTACTGATTTGTCTCAAAGATAAATATCCGAAACACTCAATATTTTCGATGGATTATAAAACTTTCTTCTATTGGAGAGATAACAATATTGACGAAAATTATTGGGACAAAGCAGAAAGAATTCAGATTATGGATACACTCGAGGAATATATTTTTTACAATTTAAACTTTCGACCATGTAATTCGGAAGACGAAGATTTGGAATATTTATGTATAGATAATGTATTGATCTGTTATCGTTGTTTTTAATATGGAATAATTACACGGCCTAATTAATATTGAAGATACTGCCACTATAATTAATTTCTTGATATTATCTATTACAGGTCTTGGAAAAGAAATATGGCCAAAAAATAATTTTATTAATAATATATCACAGCGTAGCAAAAAGACTTGGTCTACGTTGTGATGTGATAAATCTGAAAATGAGCAAGTCGAAAGTCTTTTATTACTCTTTATTTTGGATACCAAACTAGTAAGTATAATAAATTACCTGAGTAAAAAAGATTCCAAAATTTGGTCACTTAATGATTATAAATTCTAGGTATTAACCAGTATTTAGTTAATAAATTTAACTAAATTCTAATCAGTTTGGTCGACGCTTACTTTTAGAGTTACTAGATAAAAATTTTAGCTAAATTTTAGACAATAACTGACTAATTTTTAGCTAAATTTTAGACAATAACTGACAAAAAATTTTTTTAATTCAAAAATTTAGCCAGATATTCTAAAATAAATAACTTAATATAAATAACTTACATGTTTGATACAGCATTTCTAGATCTTTTTTAACTATTGATTTTATATACTATATAGTATTTTCTTTTTCTTTCACGTGTTTTCATTAATAAATCAAAGATTAATGAATCAAAATTTATATTATAATAAAAATTTTTGTCTTGTTAAGAAATGTTTAAAACTACATACTTGACAACATTTTTTACTTATTGGGTATGAATATTTAAAATGTTAACATAAAAAAGAGTTTAAGTCTCATATCCGTTTGTCGTCAACTTCTTAACGAGACAAAATTTTTATTATAATATGGATCAAAGATTAATAAAAACACGTGAAAGAAAAAGAAAATATATACAAATATATAAAATCAATAGAATATAATCACATCGAATATAACCCACTTATGTGGAATGCAGTCAACTGATTTTACTTCATCATTCATCGAATCATTGATGAATTCAATAATCAGAAAGTTTTTCATATTTTATAACTTTATAACTTTAATATATAATATAATTATTTATTAGATTGCTTTCAAAAGAATTGCAAAGAAAAGTTAGAAAACGATACTCTACTACGATGTTAATACGAGTTAATGAAAAAAAATTTTACTCTGCAGTAAAACAAAGATTTGTTGATCAACAACTTTATAGCAACGCCACTGCGGGAGATGAAATTCGACTTCAGCTCCGTATTATTAATATCATGAGCATATCTTTTACTAATAAACGTATCAAGTTTTTACTCAATAAAAATTGCCGATTAATTGAAAATTATTTCTGGTTAGTTATTTAAAACTGTTATTTCTGGTTAGTTATTTATAGCTGGTTATTTAAAACTATTTTATCATTTTAAAATATTTTAGCACAAGAAATTACCGTGTCTCTTGATGTAATTGCAAAAATAAATCCTTTTATAGATTTGCATATATACCTACATATTCTATTATATTCGTTAAATATTTGTTAGAATATCTTTTTATTTTAGAATCTGAGACCGTAGTACTTACTATTGTTCTCAATTTCTATAGATTCTTCTCAATTTTTCTTTTGAACGCATATAACACGTCACGTGACAATCTTGTGGTGGGAAGAAGCACACCAGACCTTCAGATATTCAGGTAAGCATTTTACAAGCACAATACAAAAATGGACAGAGTGTGCAGACAAGCATTTATAGTGTCCATAAAACTCGGACTTATGCTCTCTTCAGTCGGCGAATACTTACAAGCAGTAGATTAGTTTTAAAAGCAGCGAATTAATTACACAGAGAATTAATTACATTTATATAGTTTATTGTGATAGTTTTAATTTATATTATTTTCTTGTGTATTATTAAATTCTTTGTTTTTAATGGCTAAAATCACGTGCTTACCTGACGAAATAATAGCCATCATTCTTAGCTACAAAGATATCACTATTAAAAATATCATTAACTTTAAATGTACGTGCAAGAATTTCCAATTTACAGCTAACTATAAAAAGTTTCGAGACAAAAAATTTCTTCAGAAATAATTTTTCTTTTTTTGGTAAATTTTTTTGTATTTTTATTACATTATTCCATCAAACAATATCAATTCTGCAAAAATTTTATTTAATAAAAATAAATTTTTTTAAATATTAAAAATGTAATATAATAAAACACAAAATACTCTTATAATCAATATAAAAACAATAAAAACAGATAAAAAACAAATTAAAAGTAGACAAAATATGAGTGCTAGCAATAACTTCTAAAATATTTATTCAGTTAACTCTATTTTATTTAATTAATTCATTTTAATTAACTCAATTTAATTTAGTGAAATATATATTCTCTACTATAATTAAAAACATGTTTGCTAAGCAGTTCGAAGAATGGTTTTTTCGATGATTTATGCGTATGTTCTAAACGTTATTTCCATAAAAGTTAATAAATGATACTAATGAATTATGATAATTAATATGTACATATATAATATACAAATATATACATATATATATATATATATATATATATATATATAATATACATACATATCGTACACACACGAGCGCGCGCGTGCAAGCTAAGAAGCCTCGAACATGCCATACATTCTATTATTGTTAGTACAACTTGGGGTCAATATCCACAATACCGCGCAATTGACGATTTGTGAGCACTGTTTCGATATGCCATATCTTGGAATGTTCTAATTTTATCAAGTTTGATAATTAATGTTTTGAAAATGCCATGATCTCATCTAGAAGAATTTTCTATATGGCATTCCTGTGACCTTCGAATCACCTTGAATGTAAAATCTGGTATAGCTATCTTTCCTCCATCCGAGCCCTATAACTTTTGTCTGAGACTTTTTTCAATTCCACGTGCCTTTCTCCACTATTTCAATGCGTTAATTAAAATGAAACACCCTGTATAATATATAGTCAATTATTGTTAAAAGTTAATTATCATAATTTGTATTATATATATATATAAGAAACATTGCAATCAATGCATTCCAATCTATAAACGACATTTGTTTTAATTAATTTAAGAGTGGTATCCTTATCTCTTTTGATAAGGCTACTTAGTTTTTTCTGTAATTTATATACCACTCTTAGTCCTTTTTTTCTAAGCAATTTAGAGATGTTGTCGCTGAAATTTCCCATGTATGGTAACACAATATATGTACGATCATTTAAGTTATTAATATTACTGTTTTTCCTGCTATTATTATTGGTGTTCTTATTTTTTAAAAATTGTATTCTTTTTTTGATATATTTATAAATTATAAATATAATTTTTGAGAAAATATTTTTGATGGTGATTAATTTTTGCAAAGAATTATTTTGGCTATAACCATAATTTTTGAGAAGATAATATTTCTGATTACGACTTTTTGTAAAGAACAATTTTTGCTGACGAAAGATATAATTCAGCGCTTTTTTACATTTGTGATGTCTTTTTTGTAGGATATATATATATATATAACACGTGTGTTATATTGCATTTATATTGTTGAGTGGGAAATTATAACTAACAGTTATATAATTGTTACTTGGTGTTTGCTGGGAAGATGTCTCTTCGTTTATTCTATATATGATGCGGTACAATCATTGCAGTCAATTTTATAAACGACATTAGTTTTCGCACAATTACTAGATAGCACATCTTTACCTTCGTGAAATTTAATAAACAATTATTACTTGCTAGTTTGGTCGATTATTTCCACAACTCCTATTTTAATAAATTTTTGAAAATTATATTAAACAATGTTATTGCACCAGTATAATGAATTTTCAAAGCAATAATTTTTTTTAAATATATGTATATTTAAAGCATAAATCACAATAACAATTATTTCTATTTTAATACGAAAAATATATAATATAATTAATTTTAAATTATAATTAAATTAATTAAATAAATTTTACATTACAATATACAATATAATAAATGCAAATAGGCAAACTCATACTTACGTTACATTCTTATTATATAACTATATAAAAAATTATTTAATTTTTTATTATATGAAATATTTATAAGATATAATTTATCTAATTAATTAATAATATTATTTAATAACTAAATTAATCTAATAAAAATAATAAAATTATATAATTTAATTAATAAAATAAAAGTGCAGAATTTCTAATTTTTAATATATTTTATTTTATTATACATATTATCAAAATAAATAGGAAAATAAATTGAAAGCAAAGATGTAGAAAAAATAGTTATTACAAAAAATAACTCTTAAAAAATATATTTTATTAAAATCTAGTTTTAGTTTTAAACGGAATAAATTAAATAATGAAGAAAATTATTTAAAGATCATTGTTCGCACTGCTTTCTACATCTTGTCTTTCATTATTAGCCTGTTTTCCTACGTGTTTTAATATTAATTATTGAAAGTTTTATATGTTTATTTTATTACATTTTATTTTTAATATTCTACATATATTAATTTTATTTTTCTAAAATATATTTTTTTTACAAGTAATACTCCCTGCTGTTAATGAAATAAAATGACAAAAAATTTACAGATAAAAAAAATACCTCTGATAAAACTTTTGTTCTCGAAACTTCTTAGTTTGAGCTGCATACCGAAATTGCTTACAGGCACATCTAAAATTAATAGTATCTTCAATAGTGATATCTTTGAACGTAAGAATAATCCGTATCACCTCGTTAGATAAGCACGTTATCGTAGTCATTATGAAAAAATTTCAATAAAACACAAGAATGATGGCGATAACCTCGTTGGATAAGCGCGTTAATGTAGCCGCATTATAAAAATTATTCAAGAAAATTATTAAAGTAAAAGAAAATAAATTATTCGCGTAATTAACTGTTGGAAACGAAATAATCCCGATTCGAACTTGGCGCGAAACGCCCGATCAGAAGGAGAAAGCGCTCGCGATTTTCGAGGACTGAGAGCGCGCGCGTTATCCAGCAACGCGGAAGCGGCGATCGTACGTGCGAATCAGTCTCGTGGCAATGGTCCTGGCGAACGTTTCTTAAAGAAAAGATAGTCTCAGCGGAAGTGTTGGTCAAATCGAGAAGAGAGCGCAGAAACGCTGTACACTGTTAGCTGAATACATATATTTGTTTGTTCACTGAAACAAAAGTTTTTCGTGATTTCCTCCACGCAACCTCGCCCTAAGATAAAAATCCTTCATTAACTCTCTGTTTTTAGAAGCACATCAATAACATATCTCTATCTGTTGTTTTACCGCGATTGCAGAGAACACAAACACGTGTTTCATGAACACTATACTGTCTACACCACGTCTATTTTTATTCTGAAGAACTGAAAAATGAAACTTTCTCCTTGTCTAGAAAAAGAAGGAAATATATCCTTTTGTTAACCGTCACATCGTGCGTACGCAGGAAAGAAGTTCGAAATTAACGAATATTTTACCTTTTTACCTATACTGATGTGCATTTTCTTAAAATATACGAAGGCAAATAGAAGCACAAAATAGCAATATATCATTTGTTACTTTCTTCCAAGTAACATATTTTATTATTTTCAAGAATTATGTAATATATGCGTTGAATTAAGAAATTACTAATAATTAATATATAGTAATTAAATTCACATTTCACTACAAAGTTTAACAGATGTAGAACATAAGGGTTTGATATAATGAACGCAATATACTATACATGTTGATAATATCTGATTATCATTGTTGTATTTATACTAAACTATCTGTAAGTTTGACATTATATGTAACCCTTCTTCTTACTGCATATTTTATATTCTCTGATCTTGTATTTAAGTGCTCTGTTTTTATACAACGAAAAATGAACTGGAAAGTGTAAGAATAATACCAGATTTTAATTGCTATGTCTTGTTAATTTATTTTTAAATACATTATTAACTTTTGAAATTTTATATCAAACTAATTAGAGCTGGTTAAATTATTATTGGTAATTATAATTTATATAGAATTGTATGTGTTATCAGAAAGAAAACCCTCTAGAGATTCTTCTTTATTATTGTTATTTATTAATATACAATCTATACATATAGTTCTCTGGCATATACTTTATGGTTTAGTACACTAATTATAATTAAAATTATAATTCCTTTGGATTAATCTCAAACATCTTAGATTTTTTCTTTTCAACAGAAATCATTAATAAAATGAAAAAAATATATGACTCTAATTTTGATTCAGATAATAATATACAAATAGTTCATTAAAATCAGTATTTCCGGCTTCCCTTGTTATCTTTTCATTTTAAATAGCGTATGTGTGTGTGTGTTGTCTAATATAATTAATATAATAATTATATATAAAAGTTTTTAAAAACATTTGTACATTCTAAATATTGTATAAATTTATGTGATTTATTAATTTATGACTACTTAAACTATTAATTTATACTACTAATTTTCACATATTCTTTTTTGAAATTTCTTTCTCTAATCTATTCTCTAATATTTCGAGCAATTATAGCGGCATCATACGGATAAAGTCTTTTTAGCATTTTATTTGCCACGTAATGCGTGCCTTCGAATTTAGAAAAATAGCGACCAATTTCGCTATTATTGATCCATTGCGGCGTTGTTAAAGTTATATGATCTAAAATAAAAAATGTAAATACAAAAAAAAAAGATTATAATTACGAATTTAAACCAAATAAATAAATGAAATAAGAAATATATCAAATATATCATATAATATATAAATAAGAAATATATCAATTAAGATAAATAAAATAAAATAAAAACAAAATAAATATAAAAATAAATTATATAAATAAAATTAAATAATTAAATAAAATAAATAAGATAAATAAAATAAATAAAATAAATAAAATAAAAACACAATATACACCTTCATCTTGATCAATAAAATAAATAAAATAACTATATTAAAAAAAAAATCAAAATCAAAATAAAATATATTTTATATAATAATTATAAAAAGACTCGTCTAATGATATTCATACCTTCCTCCACGCAACACATTTTATTATTTTGGGTAAGAATTATATAATAATTAGTTTCTTGTTTTATAGCATGACAATTACAACAGTGGTTCAACGGCAATACACATATATCCATATTTATTACATCGCTTGCGGACAAATATGTAACGTGTCTATCTTTATATCGATGCCATCCGATTATCACGCCGGTACAACTATCTGTAAATTGATCACTATTGGTATGTGTAACTATCATTCCAACCGCAAATCTTATTTCCTCTGGTCTATTTAACTGCTTTGTACTTTTAAAATTAAGGCTGAGCTGGAAAGTGCAAGATTATATTTGAATTGTTATTTCATCTTGCAAAGCAAGTCCTAAAATATTAAACTTTTGTAGCACGTTGAATTACAGCTGATTAAAATAAGAGATAACAGCTTATTTATTATAGATTATTATAAAATTTATAATTGTAAATAATATCGGAGATAAATTTCATAAAGATATTTTTATATTTTTATTTTTATTATTTAATTATTAACAGTACTAGCATACCTTCCGAGATTTACCACGTGCATGCCATGTTCATGAGGATTAACTCCGAAACGTACATTAGTCAAAAACGCAAATAGTTCCATTATTCCAAATAAAATCTGAAAAAAAACAATTAAACATGAGCAAGGACTAAATGAACAGAGTTCTGAAAGTAAATGAAAAAATAAGAGATAATATGTAATTTAATCTGCTAGTAAAATATAAAGTATATTTCATTAATTTATATCTTTGTTAAGGTAGAAGTATATTAATTAGTTAAAATTAATATATAGATGAGACCATATATAAATAATTACCAACTTTGTTAGGTTGTTTTGTTATTGGAATATTAACATTTCTCTTAAAATACATTGTTTCAAGCATCTTCAGTTGATCGAGGAGACAATTTGGGAATTGTTCTGAAATTATATTAAAACATCTTGCATTTTCCAAACTCTTCGTGGAACTGTGAACAATATAAAATTATATATATGTATATGTGTTTGTATAAGAATAAAAATGCCGAAAAGTTCAGATAATTCCAATTATTATTATATACATAATTGAAAAATTTGTGTTAAATTTAACAATTATCACGTGTCTCATAAACAGTCTGCAGAAATTTTTAAGTTAATTGAGTTAATTTAACAAAAAATAGATGCTTATTATGTTATTTTTACACTTCTTTTCCGTTGTTTTAATAATTTAATATGTGAGTACACTTAATATCACAGCAGCAATATATTAAATTAACACACATGACATGTGTAAATATTTACACAATAAATATTAAATAAATATTAAGTATATAAAGTTAAATATAAAAAATTTTAACAAGGGCCGTTTTTAACAAAAAAAGAACACAAATTTTCAAACTGTGTACTTACTAGTTAGGTTTCCAAAATAAACAGTAATGAGAGACCTCGCACATTCATACATTTATCAGATTGCAATATAGACCATGTCTCCTGGCTACGCTGTGATATATTATGAATATAATTATTTCGTGGCCACGTTTCTTTTCTAAAACCTGTGATAAATAAAAATAAATTGGAATAAGATATAAAACAAACATACGGACTGTACTCACCTTGTAATCTTGGCAGCGAGGCCGCAAGCTGCGAGGTTGCAGGCAGCAACTTGTTCGCTCCGAAACTTTACCTGCTGATATTTCTTAGAAATATACAGATAACGTATAGATCATGGTATCAACCCTCTTGATTGTCGGCGCATGTCAAGCATGGATTTAGCGGCAGCCCTTCTTAGAATTTATAATTATATTTCTTAGAAATATACCTTATCTTATCTGCTGATAAGATCCCTCGTCCGCGTGACGTCATACCCCCTCGCCCTCGAAAACCCCCCCGCCCCCCCCCCCCCCTCAGAGGACCTGGTCCAGAACCCGCCTAGTATTCTTTTGTCATGCGATCTTCTCTAATGATGCTTTTATGTATGAGTAATGTAAGAAAAATAGGAAACAACGCCGAAAAGGATAAGACGTCGCGTACACAACGTGTCTCACCCTAAGGAGAAGGGAAGGGGAACAAGATTAAGCATGGGCGAGCATGAAATTCGGCAGTGAATAACAAGCGATACTGAGCGATTATCGAGTATCAATATATTATCGGAGCGCTCGAGACTTAGAATTATATCGGAACTCAGAATTGTTCACTCTGATACAGCAAGGCATATATATATATATATATACCTTCGGAAAAGGACAAGACGTCCTATCACGCATACATATATATATATATGCCTTGCTGTATCAGAGTGAACAATTCTGAGTTCCGAAATAATTCTAAGTCTCGAGCGCTCCGATAATATATTGATACTCGATAATCGCTCAGTATCGCTTGTTATTCACTGCCGAATTTCGTGCTCGCCCATGCTTAATCTTGTTCCCCTTCCCTTCTCCTTAGGGTGAGACACGTTGTGTACGCGACGTCTTATCCTTTTCGGCGTTGTTTCCTATTTTTCTTACATTACTCATACATAAAAGCATCATTAGATAAGATCGCACGACAAAGGAATACTATATACATACACACATATATATATATATATATATATATATATATATATATACACGCGTCGCGGATAAACTGTGATTTATATCTAATAATTTACACATTCTATAATAAACCTATTATTATTGCATGATTAATCGAACATTGGAACAATCCTGTTTTCACCTTTTCACCGTCTTCCACGTTGCGCCTCTGGGCATCACATCCAGACAAATATTATAAAAATATCTTACAGTAAGATACATGCTTTTCAGGTTGTAACCATTGTGCCAAAAAAGTAGCAATTTGTTCTAAAAGTTGTTTATTGTTAGATTTTTCTATAAATTTACTGTACTTCTTCTTCACCAAAAGATGCCTAATATAATGAAGCATTTTTATAATCCAATATCGTTCGCTTAGATTCCAATCAAGATTTCTGTAACAAATGTTTATGCAACAATTATATAATAACTGTGCAACAATTATATTATAATCTATAAAATTAATGGAGTTATGATATATATCTTACTGTGGAGATTGTATAAGCAAGTTTTTAATCTCATTAATAATAAAATAATTGTTTGGCTGGGATTAGGCGTGTATGGTGTTTAGAAGACTCAGTTAAACATACATATATGAATATTTAATAAGAACACTTTGGTATACACAGGTATCAGACTTAATATAATAGAGAGCTCGTGCTGCGTGCGTATAAAGAGCGAACAGACAGAGAGAGAAGGGAAAAAGAGGGGGAAGGAAGGAAGGCTCATAGCGACACAAGCGAAACGTGGAAGAGTCACACGCGCGATATCTAATCGCGCGCGAATATTTAATTATATGAAGCACTCTTAGAACTATCTCTAACACTCCGCCTATCTATGAGTGCGTACAACTTAAATAGTAAAGGAAATGTTCTAAAACCTGTATTAGGTTATATTTAACATAACTACACATCTTTGGTGTTTAATCTTTGGCAAGGATTTTGTTAAGATGTCTGCTAACATTTGATCTGTATTTAAGTACGTTATTTCAATTTCCTTTTTTGCTACTAATTCTCTCGTAAAATGAAACTTTATGTCTATATGTTTACTTTTCTTATGTAAAACCGCGTTCTTTGATAATTCTATTGTACTTTGGTTATCACAAAATATTTGTATTGGGGATTCTACGTATTTTTCAAAACCAATGTAATTTAACAGTCTCTTTAAATAGACAACTTCCTTGGAAACTTCGGCCAATGCTGCATATTCGGCTTCCATGGTTGATAGAGCCACAGAAGTTTGTTTTTTTAGATCGCCAGCTTATGGGACCTCCTGCTAGCATTATTACATTTCCAGTGCATGATTTTCTGTCGTCGATGTCACCAGCCCAGTCAGAGTCAGTGTATGCTTGAAGTTTGTTTTTATTTTTGACATAAGTAATTCCGTAATGTGAAGTGTTTTTCAAATATCTTAATATTCTTTTTGCAAATAGCCAATGTTGTACTCCTGGGTCTGAGCAAAAACGACTTAATACATTGGCGGCAAACGCTATATCGGGCCGAGTTGCATTCGCTAAGTATATCAGCCCACCGATAAGTTCCCTATAAGGCTTCTTTTGCATTTCTAGACGTTCTTCATTATTTTGTGGGCTCAAGTCTTTTGAGATTTTTATGCCTGTCTCCAGTGGTGTCGATACTCCTTTTGCGTCATTTAAATTGAATTTATTTATTAAGTCCTTTATATATTTCGTTTGAGATAAGTGAAGTTTTCCAGTTAAACCTTCTCTTTTGATGTCTATGCCAAGAATGTGATTAATTGGTCCGAGGTCAACCATCTTGAAGTTACTTTGTAAAATCTTCTTAATCTTCGCAAGTTCGTCGTATCTTCTGGAAGCTATAATTAAATCGTCGACATATATTATGAGAATTACTCGAGATTCGTTTCCTATAAATGTGTAGATACATGGATCTGCTTCAGTTCTTCTGCCTCCGATACTTAGTAGAAAATTGTCGAGTTTTTGGTACCATTCTCGTCCTGATTGTTTTAGACCGTAAAGAGGTTTATTTAATTTGCATACTAAATCGGCTGGTCTTTCTTCAATGAACATTTCAGGCTGTTCCATGAAAATCTCGTCGTTGAGGTCTCCTTGCACGTAAGCGGAAACTACATCCATTTGATCTATGTACATTTCCTCGTTTACGGATGCGGCCAACAATGCTCTAATGGATTCATATCGTGCGACGGGTGCGAAGACTTCTTCGTAATCTATTCCTTTTTGTTGGGTATGGCCGCGAGCAACTAATCTCGCCTTATATTTTTCAATTTCTCCGTCTTGACTTCGTTTCATTTTGAAAACCCATCGACATGTGAGTATTTTCTTTCCTTCAGGTCTCGGTACCAAACTCCAGGTATTATTTTCTTGCAGAATTTTGAATTCAGTCTTCATTGCTTCTAGTCATGCTGATCGATTACTTCCATTCGTAGCTTCAATTGCATTCACAGGATCGTTGTTTGAATAAGTATGATGTTGATAAATTTTTTTAGGTCTTCCTCGCTGACCGGTCTTCAATAATTTGGGTCGTCCACGACCTCGCCTTAATTCGTTGTTTTTATTTTCTTCATTTTCTTCTGGGACTTCGTCGTCTTCGTTTTCTGAATCATTATCCTCAAGTTGCTCGTTATGTCCATCTTCCATCTGCTTATTTGTTTCCAATTCTTCAATCTTTGTTAACGACGGTATCATTTCATATTTAAGTGTTTCTCTTTCGTTAACATCGTTATTTGATTCATTCGGGACTTTGGTCGGACTATTCCAGTCGTTAATAGTTGAGTGAATTTTTTCATGAAATCTAACATCGCGTGACTTTATTACGGTTCTCGTTCCTGGCTTCCATAGTCTATACGCTTTAGCTTCGTCCGAATATCCAACCAATGCATATTCCTGTCCCTTTTGGAGGAATTTTCCGGGTTTAGGACCTTTATTTAACGCGATGACCTTGCTTCCAAAAATGCGAAAGAAACCTACGTAAGGTTTCTTGTTAGTCCAGGCTTCAAGTGGAGTTTTATTGTTTAGGCATTTTGTGGGGCATCTGTTTCTTATATATGCTGCAGTGTTAACCGCCTCCGCCCATAGAGATTGCGGTAACCCCGATTGTTGCAACATACATCTTGCCATCTCGACGATTGTCCTGTTTGCACGTTCTGCAACACCGTTCTGTTGCGGTGTATATTCAACCGATAGTTGCCTAGAGATGCCTTCATCTTCGAATAACTTCTTGAAGTCATTGGATAAATATTCTTTTCCGTTGTCCGTGCGTAACTTCTTGATGTATCGTCCAGTGAGTTTTTCCACTCTTCTTTTATAATTTCTAAAAGCTTTCAAAACGTCAGACCGTTGTCGAAGCATGGTAATTTCGGTGTATCTTGAGCAGTCATCTATAAACGTAACGAAATATCTTGATCCTCCTATGGATTCAATATTCATTGGGCCACATATGTCAGAATGTATTAAATTCAATACTTCAGTTTCTCTGCTTTTCGACGGCTTAAACGGTAGAGTATGTATTTTGTTTTTATCGCATATTTCGCATTGAAATTCGTTCGTTCTTATTGTAAATTCGACGCCTTTGACTATTTCTTTAGTTTTTAAACTTTTTAAATCCGCGATATTTAAATGTCCATACCTTTGGTGCCAACGAGCCATTTTATCGTCGTTGATTTCGCTTGCAGCCATCACGAGATCGTTCGGTTCATTTATTACGTAGAGCTGATTCTTCTTTTCCGCTGTCAGTGCTGTGGATCCATCCTTGCGTTTTACTATTGCGCGTTCCTTGTCGAATATCACCTTATATCCTTTGTCTGTGATCGTAGATATTGACATTAGATTATTTCGTAAGGCTGGAACAAACATTGTATTTTCTAGTTTTATGTTATTTCTTGAGCCGCGATTTTTTACTTTTAAATTGATTTCGCCTGTGCTTGAAGAATCTAGATAATGCTCCGCAGCTGTAAATACTTTCGATCGTTCTGTGTCTTTCAACATAGAGAATTTTCGATGGTCATTACACATGTGACGCGTCGCTCCACTGTCGAGGAACCATTCATTCGATTTTGACACTTCGGTATTACATACTACAGCTGTCATAGCGTCATTTTTGTTATTCGATTCACCGCGTTTTATTTTTATTCGGCAATCTGCGCTCTTATGTCCGATTTTGCTGCAATTGAAACATTTTCCAGTAAATTTTCTTTGATTTTGTTTCATAAATTTATCCGATGAATTCACGCGTTTTTGTTTATCGCGAGCGTATGCATGTGAGAGTAGCGCGTCATTATTCTGTCCATTTTCCGAACCGTTTCTTCCCGCTCGGTCGTTTTGACGCGCTTCTTCTTCCAACAGCTTGACTTTTAGATTGTTGATACTCGGGATTTCGTCGCGAGACTCTATCGCTACACTGAAATTTTCGAAATCGTTCGGTAGCGAAGATAGCAACATTATCGACAGAAGATCGTCCGGTATTCTAATCCCTGCTTTGGTCAATTGTTCGGCTTTGCTGGTAAAATCGTTTATGTACGCGTTCATAGTAATTCCCGATTCCTTTTTCATTCGATATAATTGCTTATAAAGCGTAGCTTTTCTAACCGGCCCTGTCGATTCGTGAACATGCTTTAGATCGTCCCACGCGGCCTTCGATGTCTCGGCTCTCTTTACATGGTTTAATTGTCCACGCGATACGCTCAATACTATTAATGCCAGCGCTTTCTGATCCTTTTCTGTCCACGCCGCTGCATTTTCCTCAGTCTTTATCACGGTATCGTTTACGTAACCCCATAAATCGTTACATACCAATATGCTCCTCATTTGGATTTTCCATGATTCATAATTTTCCTCAGTCAGTTTTTCGATGTTTTGGATTCCATGTGCTCCGGCCATCTTGATCTGGACTCGTTCGTTTTATTTCCCTTTTTTTTTTTATGCACAATGTCGAAGTAATCACTGGGCCCATAACCTGTTTGGCTGGGATTAGGCGTGTATGGTGTTTAGAAGACTCAGTTAAACATACATATATGAATATTTAATAAGAACACTTTGGTATACACAGGTATCAGACTTAATATAATAGAGAGCTCGTGCTGCGTGCGTATAAAAAGCGAACAGACAGAGAGAGAAGGGAAAAAGAGGGGGAAGGAAGGAAGGCTCATAGCTACACAAGCGAAACGTGGAAGAGTCACACGCGCGACATCTAATCGCGCGCGAATATTTAATTATATGAAGCACTCTTAGAACTATCTCTAACAATAATACGTTAAAAAATTTTCATTAATTATATTATCAATGGGATTTAAATTGAAATTAAATATGCAATCAAATTTGATTATATATTATCGATTGAATTCTTGTCGATATAATATTGTCGAAGTGTTTCAGATTTAAAATTGTATAATTGTCTCGCAGCATTTATGCCTGTTTTTATAAATTCTTTATATAAGTTTTTTTCATTTTTCTGTGTAGGTTTTGCAAATTCTTTTTGTTTTTTTTCCTTACATTTATTTTCATTAAGTTGTTTATCATAAAGTCTCTTCGCAGAAGGCCATCTGTTAGACAAACAAAATATATTTTATTACTCTTTTAAAAATTACACTAATAACAGTGTTATTATATCTAATAAATTTTCAGAAGAATAAATTATGTAAAATGCATAATATTTCAAATATTAGTTGAAATATAAATCTTTTTGTTGTAGAATAGAAAATATGAAATATATAATTTAAAATTTTAAATTGTAATTAAATTTTACACTAAAAATAATTAAATTTTACACTAAAATAATAAGAAAAAGAATAAGAGAAAATTATATATTTACGGTACAGCCTTATATTAGTTAAATAAAATAAATTACATGTAAGTTTTATATATATAAATTATATAATTTATATATATAAATTTTTATATATATAAATTATATTTAATTATATAATTAATTTTTACATTCTATATAATAGTACAATTTAAAAATTAATTAATAAAATGATAAAATAAAATATTTAAATTAATAAAATACATATGTAAAATTTCTAATTTTTAATATAAAGTGTGTCTGAGATAAATAAGAATAATCTTTATTTTAGTAAATTCACATTTAAAATAATGCAAACGCATTAAGAAATACATATAAAATAAAAAATCGGAATGTTCTCAAATTTATAGTTTTGAGACCTTATTATACTATAATTTAATCAGAATTAAAATAGTTGTTTTTTAAATTATTTTTAATAAGCAACATTTAATACCACACAACTAAACGTGTTTTTTATTTTAATTTATTAATTTATTATATCGTGCAGATTGTCACCCTCGGCTTCGCCTCGTGCCGCACTCTCGGCCGATTTACGATCCCCCGTACTTGTTAGTTAATATACTATTTTTCAAATGTAAGAAAATACGTATTAAAAAATATAGATCACTTGGTTTAATACTGATAAGAGTGCAATTGACGGACAATAATCTTAATTAGAACAATTTTTAATACGAACTAACAGGTACTTAAATTATAGTATGTAACGTTATTAAACAACACAATTAAATAATAATTTTTTGTATTAAAAGCTTGCAAACTTAGCGAAAATTTACATCGAATGCGAACGAAATCATAAAATGACCGCTATTTATTATTAAATATCATATGTGACTAGTTTGACTTTGTTAGTTAGCAGTTAATTTTTAAAAACAATGGTAATTTATATTATCTTATTGATCTATATTTAAAAAATTTACTCTACATCTGCACCTTTAAAACAGAAAAAAAGAGGATTACAAACTAGCAAAGTATAATATACGATCTTATATTCTAAAATAAAAAGATATTCTATTATAATCCATGGACAGTAATGCTAGACAAACGATAAAGAACTCCGCACTGAACCATTATAAGAGAACAATATGAATTTTTAGTGGATAAAATAGTTGAAGAATAATATGAAAGTACAATATTAAATATTGTTAACTCCGGTAACTATAACATAGGCTAATCGCAGGTGTAATAAAAATACTCAATATCATTGTTTCTGTTTAACATTACTTATTTCTTCATAACTAAAGTTAATGGAATAGATTGCACTATTAACCATTTGTTTACTGCTTATTTTAAAACAAATAATGCGTTATATTGGAAAACATTATGCATTATAATTTTTCCCACGGAATTTAAATCAGCTATAATTAGTTCTTGTAAACCAAGACATTTTGAATTGTTTAAACAATATACTGTAATAACCAAATTATTCTTTAACTATTTTGTTCACTAAAAATTTACATCGTTCCCTTATAATAATAACCGCATTGATCCGAAAGTGACATCTTTACTGGTCTGATCTCAGGCTTTTTAAGGGTTGAAACAACGAAACTGTCCACGTTTTGACATTTTATCTGAGGAAATATGTGTTTAGTGATTTAAAAGATACAACATATTTCAAATTCAGCTATTTTCGCCGGGCCCAATTTTACGTGGTTTAGTGCAGAGTTTTTTATTGTTGCTATGCAAGGCAGCATTTATAAATGTTTTTATAATTTTGCCTGTACATATTTTATAGCAATCGGCAATATTATTAAAAAAAATTTATGTGAAAATGAAGCAAGAATTGTTAAAAAAAAGAAAATAGCATTTTTCTTTCTTTATGTCCTTTTATGCCTATTCAAATATATTACAATATGAGAAGTTTCGTTTGAAATTTTAGAATACTTTGTATATACCATACATGTAACATAAATGTATTTGAAAATAAATTTCCCTTAGGAACTTTTCTTCCGAAACAATAACATTCCTTTGATGCTGAAAGGTCTCTCAGGCAATTTCTTTTGTATCGGATGTCTCCAAATTTCCCGCAATTTTAAAAAATGTATTGTAAGAAAGCAAAAATGCATTTCAGCCGTTTGATCATATATTTTGTCTTTGGTATAGAGTTATGAAACGGAAAAAATAAATATATGACCTTAGATTTGTCAAATTCTCTTCTTCTTTTACGGTAATATAAAAAGAAGTATCTGTCTTCTTCGACTCTTATTAAAATCTTGTTTGTTATTTATAAAAACTGAAAATTTAATGTAATTTTTAAATTAACTATAACTTTTATTATTTAATATATATAATATATAATAATAATAATAATATATTTAATAAAAGTATATGGATATTTTATACAATATTATTATTATGTCACATAATAAAAATTCAATGAATTAAAATTACGTCAACACATAATAAAAATTTGGAATTATTTTTATACCTAGATAAAATTTTTATTCATCGAATTTTGTCGGGTATTAAAATAATTTTCAATTAATATTATGTCTCGACATAATTTCAATTCCTTGAATTTTTATCATAACACGACATAATTTTAATTCTTGAATTATTATTACGTCCTGACAAAATAAAAATTATACCCATGGAATTATTGTTATGTATTAACTTAAATGTATTTCATAAATATTTTATAAAACAATTAATTATTGAAACTTTTATATTAAATGGAATATTTTTTGTTATTAAAAAGTGAAACGGCGTGCCATATAGTCGTCCACATCGAGTAACGTTCGCTGTGCATACGCGTTTCTTAAAAGTGATATTAATAAATAAATAGTAATTGAGTGTTATTAATCGTGTTAATTGTCTCATAAATTGTTTACATTGAATCAAGTGCGTCAATTAAAGTGTCCATATAATTTACAAGAGAAAAAAATTCGTTTATTATTTAGTGTCGGAATACGTCTTATTGCTATCCACGATTATGCAACAGGTATTCATCAATAGATGACATCGAATATCTCTACAAGGTAAAAATAAGTTAATGAGTGTGTGTGAAAAAGTGAGAAAGTATGTGTGTGTGCGTGGGTGCGTGCGTGCGTGCGTGTCGCACACACACACATTGCGCAAAGCAAACAGCTGATCGCAGTGGGCGCCTCACGTTATCACCCGCGTCGGATAGTGGTTGCGCCGTTCCTGTCTACCGCCCGTACACGTGCCGTAATTCGCTATTTCTTTCAACAATTTGAAAATTAAGCTTTGGATAAAATTTTGGCGGACAATTATTGATGCGGACAAAAGAAAAAGTGTCTTAGAAATCAATTAGGCATACGACATTGTAAGGACAAACGGTTGTTTTGAATCACCCGGTATAATTAAAATATATAAATAAATTAAACGAAATATCTCGCGAACAATTCACTTTGTAGCTATTCTATTCTTAGAATTTTTTACCGAGTATTACAAGAAATTTACATAAAAAAGATTTACATAAAAAATTAGAGTTGCTTTATTTTTAAAATTAACTTTTTAAACAACCGTACAAACGGCCCAAGAACAATTCGATTTCACGATAATGTCCATTCGAAAATCAATTTTTAACTGTCACATTTTTTTCTAAAATCTAAGTACTTCCAAATATTTTTGTGTTAAGATTAAAATAAATTTAAGGAAACATTTAAAGTCATGAGTCTAAGGCTCGGATTTTTAAGTGATTTCTCTGGTCGCGCACGAAGCTTCGCGAGATACCGAAATTTCTCGAGGAGACCCGATCGTTAATTCGGATACGATCGACATGCGTCGGGTCTCGGGATAAATCATGCTTTTGGGTTTATATTTTATTATGTTTCAAAACGAAATCAGTCACGATTGAGACACGCAAGTATATAAGAAATGTAAACATTGTCTTGTGCGCGACAACGAATGTTTCAAATTCTTATTTCCAGTGGCCTTTATTTATCGTGTCTACATTTTAAAGATTTATAATAGTTAAAAATATGTAAAGCCATACGTGCGATGTTGCAGAAAAAGTTCAACGCGTTTATCTATTAATTAATAGAAAATCAAACAATTTAAGCGCATATCACGAGAAAGTAAGTACGTTGGTTTTAGTACTTACTTTGTACACATGTGTTTTGTAATATTTAACCGACCATATATTTTTGTCACATATAACTGCGATACATTCCGCACTTCTCACACATACAAAACAAAGACGACAAAACCTTCCTCGCGTTACAAAAACATTTTTCATATATTGATCCTAATAAATGGGGTCAGTAAGAGCTACTCAAATTTAATTATCAACTTTTTACCAATCAGCGCTATATTATTTCTAAGAAGATAAAATATTTTTATACACATAAATGAATAATAGTTGATTATATTTAAAATTTTTGCACGGTGCAGAATCGTCTTGTCCGAGAAATACGGACGACGTATGGCATCGGCGACGTATGGAAAAAATGTTATTGTGGCCGGTCTAAATATTCGTACCAATCTCGAATTCTTCCAACTATCTGTGTCAGAATATATGTGACAAAAGTAATTAACATATCGAAAGAAACTAATTAGATTTAATAAAATTTAAGAGGGATCAATAATAATTTATCAATATTTTATTACTAATATTTTACTTTAAATTTTTCTCGTATTTATCTAAAGAAAAATACATGAAATTTTGAAAGCTTTTTTTAATACACATCTCTCAATTTCGATCAAATCGAATCCATTTTCTTCGATACGTATTATGCAACGCATAGTTTTGCACAATTTCCTAACATGATTCAGTATAAGTATATCATGTCCATTTAATGTTGAACAATGTAGATTAAATAAATTTAATTTTATAATTTTTCTTCTTAAACTTCGCGGAAAAATTATAATTCAAAACTGTTTGATTTTTCACTCACAAATTGTGATAAATAATATAAATATAAACTAAATATATATAAATATAAATTTAACGTATAAGACGGGCAACAAGAGCCAAATCGCGGATGACAATGCGTTATCCTAACGAAACTAAATAATTTTTTGTTAGAATTAAATACTCCGTGTCCAAGTAAAAATTTGGTGCCTTGTGCACCGGTATTTAATTCTAACGAAAAATTATTTAGTTTTGTTAGGATAACGCATTGTCATCCGCGATTTGGCTCTTGTTGCCCGTCTTATACGTTAAATTTATATTTATATTACAGAGCCTTGTTAAAACTCTTATATTTGATACACGCTGGCTTAAAAAATGCGTTTGTTTACCAACATTAATATATATATAACAGAGAAAAGTATAGAATCGAAAGGATCTGAATAGCTCAGCTGGAAGAGCAGTCGCCCGGCAAGCGAAAGGTCTCGGGTTCGATTCCCGATTCAGCGATTTTCGGATCTATATTTTCCTCTTGCATTCATTTATTTATTTTCCGTAGGGGGGTTAAAAGGGGTATTGAAATTAAATCTCAAAATATGAGATTATTTCATATTTAAAATCTTGGCCGTGTCCAAGTAAAAATTTGGTGCCTTGTGCACCGGTATTTAATTCTAACGAAAAATTATTTAGTTTCGTTAGGATAACGCATTGTCATCCGCGATTTGGCTCTTGTTGCCCGTCTTATACGTTAAATTTATATTTATATTACAGAGCCTTGTTAAAACTCTTATATAAATATATATAATAGAATAGAATATAAATTACAAAGTTTCCTATTCATCAGATAATTAATAGTTCGAGAAAGTCTTCTTTATATACTATATAGTTTATTACAGTGTATAATTCCGACGTAACATCTTTTATATTTTTAAGTTTAAAAAGATGCTATGAATTTAAGAAGTTATTATAGATAATAATATATTATAATTACGATCTCTTTATATTATGAACATGATCATATGTGTTGTATCATAACTGTTAATATATATGTAAGGAAATTCCATTACATTTCCTCGGATTAATTTAAAATCTCCCGGTAAAACGGTCGGTAATACGGGCATCTAGATGTGCAAAGAAAAATTAATAGAGGTTAGAAAAGAGAAACCCACGTGGAGAGAAAATACGGTGAATAAAATTTAATTTGACAAAGTGTTATTATAATAGAATCAGTGAATAAGAAACATTGAATGTTGTTTCTTTGTTTTTCAGGTGAGGGTTGTAAATAGTCTTTTGAGTTTGAATTAATAAAAAAATTTACAAACTTTGTTTTTCAGAGAAACTATTCGATATCTTATTTTGACTATTCCCGAATAAGAGAGTTATAGACGCATTATAAAACAACATTCTTGTTGAAAATTTATACAAAATGGAGAAGTTAAGATTCGACTTTATGGTAAGAGGATCAACAGACGGAAAATCGAACATATTGTGCTTAACCTCAATAGGAACACCCGATGATCGTTCTTTCGGCTTCCCAGAGGAATATCAGCCAGCACATTTACACACAGAGCTGACAAAAACACAAATATTTGCTAAAGTGAAGAATTCATTTAAAAAAAGACACCAATCAAGAAAAGTATGGATTGGTTTATCAGAAACCTTAACTAAAGTGTATTTGGATGAAGAAGAAAACTTACAATTTGGCGATTATGATTTAGAAGAAATCACAGAGAAAAAAACTACTACGGCATCTGAACCTAGTTCTTCAGAGGAAATAATGAGAAAAATATTGGAGAAATTAATGGAAGAGAAACAACAAAAATCCGAAATAAAAAATCTAGGAAAAATAGCACAGGATTTTATGCTTGAAAAATTCACTGGAAAAACCTCCAATGCCCACCAATGGATAAATGAATTTGAAAGAGAGTGCGAACGTTTTGAGATAAATGAAGATAGAAAGAAGATCGAAACTTTAAAATTTTTTCTAGAAAAAGCGTGTGTAGATTGGTACAGCTGCATGCTGATAAAATTTACAGTACAATCAGAATGGAAAGAATGGAAAAAAAACTTTTGTGAAACATTTGCAAACAAAGGGTGGATCCCAATAAGATATGCACTCTCATTCAAATTCCAATCAGGTCCTCTGTTGGATTATGCCATAAAAAAAGAAAAATTATTATTAGAAGTAAGAAAATCAATAGACACAGGAACTTTGATAGATCTCATCGCAGCCGGTCTACCAAACTTTATATCTGATAGGATTGACAGAGAAACTCTGAACGAAACTGAAGACCTTTACAACGAACTAGGCAAACTGGAACACCTGGTTAATAAAAACAGATTTGAAATCAAGAAGAACAAGACTGATAACATAAAAGAAAAAACACCATGTAAAATTTGTAAAGACAATAACAAAGGCACACGTTATCACCCGGAATCAGCATGTTGGTTCAAAGATAAAGAAAACAAAATAAAAAATGTCAATAACGCCGTCCTAGAAATGGAACTAAATTGCAATGAGCAAAAAAACTAATAATTCCACCATTGATCGAACTCAAGATATTACTAAATGAGACATTGGAAGCAACTGGGATATATGATTCAGGCTCGAATGTTTCATTAATAAACTCTAGAATACTGAATCTAAGAAAAGATAAAAATAACAATATAAGAAAAGTAAACTTAAGAACGATTAATGGTGTGAACCAAACCGAAGGCATGATAACAATAAAAGCAAAAATTCTTAATATAGAAAAAGAAATAGACGTTTTTGTAATAAATAACAAAAATTTCAATTATGAATTTCTAATCGGACTGGATTGTATAAAAAAATTTGGATTAATACAGAATGAGAATTTAAAAATAGAACAAAAAATTCCTGACATAACAGACAAAAGAAATACAAATGCTCTTAATACCACAAACAAAAATCCAAAGAAAGAGGATAGAAACCATAAAGAAGCTTGTAAATTTCAAGATGACAAGCTACAACAAATAAACTTTAATGAACATGTAGATACAGATAATTTACAAATCTCAATAAACCACCTAAATCACTACGAAAAATTAAAAATAGAAAATCTTATAGAAAAATACAAAACATTATTTGCCAAGGACAAATACGACATTGGCACAGTAAAAGATTATGAAGCAAGAATAGATTTAATGATAGATAAGTATTGCAGCAAGAGACCATATAGATGTACAATCAAAGATAAAAAAGAAATAGAACAACAAATTGCGGAGCTGTTAAAAAGAAACTTGATAGAAGAATCATACAGTCCTTCTGCTGCCCCAGTGACGCTAGCATATAAAAAGGACGAAGATAGAAGATCAAGATTATGCATCGACTTTAGAGATCTGAACAAAATAATTATCCCTCAATCACAACCATTCCCATTGATTGAGGACCTAGTGACAAAAACAAGAAACTGCAAATATTTTTCCAAACTCGACATAAACTCGGCATTCTGGTCAATCCCACTACGGGTGGAAGATAGAAGAAAAACAGGATTTATAACCCAAGAAGGACACTTTCAGTGGACCTGCTTGCCATTTGGCCTAAAGACGTCGCCAGCTATTTTTCAAAGAATCCTGAACAACATAATGAGAAAACACAATCTCTCAAACTTTACAGTAAACTACATAGACGATATCTTGATTTTCTCAAAATCATTCGATGAACATATTGACCATTTAACACAATTGCTAGACGCAATAATGAAGGAGGGCTTTAGATTGAAATTTTCTAAATGCACTTTCGCATCAAATTCAGTCAAGTACTTAGGTCACAAGATAAAAAATAACTCAGTCTCCCCAATAAAAGATAATCTAATATCAATACAAAATTTTCCTGTGCCACAATCACAAAAACACATTCGCCAGTTCTTAGGAAAAATTAACTTTTACAATGAATACGTGCCACATAATTCCATAATACTGGACCCACTGCACAAACTATTAAGAAAAGGACAAAGATTCGTCTGGTCGGAAGATTGCCAAGAAGCCTTTAAAAAAATAAAAAACATTCTTTGCACTCAACCGGTTTTAACTATCTTCGATCCAGATCTACCAATACATATTTACACGGATGCATGCTTGAAAGGTGTAGGAGCTATACTAAAACAACCACAACTGGATGAAGAAATAGGAAAAGAAATAGAAAAACCGGTGGCGTATTTCTCGAAGAAGCTAAACGAAGCCCAAAAAAAAAGAAGGCTATATACCTAGAATGCCTAGGAATAAAAGAAGCAGTAAAATACTGGCAACACTGGCTCATGGGCAGATCATTCAAAGTCTTTTCAGATCATAAACCACTAGAAAAACTTAACATCAAAGCAAGACCAGACGAAGAATTAGGCGATCTAACGTATTACTTAGCACAATATGATATGGAAATAATATACCACCCGGGTAAGAATAACTTGGAGGCAGACTGTTTAAGTAGAAATCCTGTGCTGGAGGCACATGAGAATCAAGAGGAAGACTTAAAAATCGTGAATTTAATAAACCTAGAAGAAATTCTGAAAGATCAAAAACAAAACAAAGATTTACAGACTGACAAAAATAGACTAAAACTGAAAAATAAAATATACTATAAGAAGATCAAAGAAAAAGAAAAAATTATACTATCAGAAAAATTCAGTAAAGAAGTAATAAGAAGAACACATCAGAATTTCTGCCATATAGGTATAAAACAAACACAAAACAAAATCAGAAATTATTACACAGCACAAAATTTAACAAAGAATATAAAAGAAATTTGTAGAGCCTGTGAGATCTGCATAAAAAATAAATCAAGAGGACAGAAGAAATTTGGCCTAATGTCTCAATTAGGTCCCGCAAAAGAACCGTTTGAAATAGTTTCCATCGACACAATCAGCGGCTTCGGGGGCTCACGATCCACAAAAAAATACTTACATCTCTTGGTAGACCATTTCACGAGATTTGGATATATTTTAACATCCAAAACCCAAAATTCCACGGATTTTATAAAATTAATAAAAAAAGTAACGGAAAACAACGACATCGGTATGATCTTAACGGATCAATATCCGGGAATAAACTCCAAGGTTTTTAAGAAATTTTTGGACGACAAAAATATCCCAATTATATTTACGGCAGTAAACGCACCTTTCTCCAATGGCCTGAATGAAAGATTGAACCAAACGTTGGTTAATAAAATTAGATGCAAAGTAAACGAGAAAAAGAACAAGAAAGCAGCATGGACAACTATAGCACACGAATGTATAAGAAAATACAATGAAATAGAACACACAGTCACTAAATTCACCCCAAAATATCTATTAGAAGGCACGGATACCTCAATGTTACCAATCGAATTAAAACAAGAAAGATCAAACGAAGATCTAAAACTAGACAGGAAAACTGCTTTAGAAAATAGTATAAAATATCACGTTTATAATAAAAAGATAATTGACAAAAACCGAAGAGATTACAAATTTAATGTAGGAGAATCAGTATACGTCGAGAACGGGAACCGCTTAAACAGAAAGAAATTAGACGAGTTAAAAATAGGACCATACAAAATCTTACAAAAAATATCACACTCAATATATAAAGTAGACACAGGTCATAAGAAAACAGAGTCAAATTTATTTCATATCACTAAACTGTTTCCAGTCTCAGAGTCCGCTTACACAGAAGAAGACATGTACACGTCATAAAAAAAAAAAAAAAAAAAAAAAAAAAAAAATTGTAAACATATTTTCTCTCTTAGGGGGGGAGATGTAAGGAAATTCCATTACATTTCCTCGGATTAATTTAAAATCTCCCGGTAAAACGGTCGGTAATACGGGCATCTAGATGTGCAAAGAAAAATTAATAGAGGTTAGAAAAGAGAAACCCACGTGGAGAGAAAATACGGTGAATAAAATTTAATTTGACAAAGTGTTATTATAATAGAATCAGTGAATAAGAAACATTGAATGTTGTTTCTTTGTTTTTCAGGTGAGGGTTGTAAATAGTCTTTTGAGTTTGAATTAATAAAAAAATTTACAAACTTTGTTTTTCAGAGAAACTATTCGATATCTTATTTTGACTATTCCCGAATAAGAGAGTTATAGACGCATTATATATATTCAAAATACTTTTGCTGTAAATAATTTTTTTGTTGTAATTTCTGGTATAGGTCTTAAGAAAAAAATCGGGCGATGGCTTAATCGTATTAATAATATATCATAGCGTGGCCAGAAGACTTGGTTTACGTTGCAATGTAATAGATAATTGCCCTTATTATATATTTTGGAAACCAAAATAGTATGTATAATATTATACGTAAAATTATTTGAATTATTCGGAATTCTTACTCTTATATACATACACGTATACTATATTATAATTTTATATTGTTTACAGTACTAATGACGGATTAGAAAATGTGCGATATTTGCTAGTTGAACGGCAGGATGATTTATCATGGCCCACACCATTATTGTCAGACTTTCATGAATTCTATAAGATGTATGTTAATAAGGTTGGTCAATTACTAATATTTAATTTCTATTAATTTTAACACTAATGAATATACTGGTAATTCGACATAAGTTTATAAAATACGCTTTATATATATATATATATATATATATATATATATGTATAGTCAAATTAGTTTTTGTTCATGTTTATTCTTTTTATCAGGTATGGAACTACTTAAAAAATAAATTTCAAAGAAATGTTGGTTTGGCTAATGCAATATTCAAGTTGGAGTCAAATGCTTATGAAATTCGCATGGTAAGACGTAAGATATTTTAATACATATATGCCATATATATTCTATATAAAGTAACATAATAATAAAAAATAATCTTTATGAAGCTTTTTTTCGATTATACTTACGATGTCCAATTATATACAAATTATAATTTAAACAGCTGTAAAATATCTTGTTATTAGAGTCATGTTGGAAAGGAAAACAAGAACAAATCAATAAAAACTTGATTTTATATTTTACAGTTTAAACTGCATTTTGCTAAATCAATATGCAGAAATACAGGACTAAAAGACGCAGAATATGATATCAGTAGGAATGATCATAGAACATCGTGCATTATATGGGAATAAATGCACCGGCGTTATACTTGCATGGCACCGATGTGAGGATGGACATCTAATCTCTAAAGGCTATGATGATTTTAATTGTGTATTGCGGTTAAATCATAATGAATCGCATAGTTTGAATAGAGGTCTTTCAAGAGACACGGTAGTGTCTCGCGACCAGTTAAGGGCGTAGCGGAGACACCGTGTATCTTAACGCGAGTCGGACATTTGAGTCTTTATAATATTTCGAATCCTCAATAATGGCTGAAGCAATCGAGTTTATACTAGACTTAATCGATAGATTGAGTTCGAATTATATAATAAAAGTGTCTTTATTTCTGCTCTACGTGATTTGTAAGCAGAGATATATAAATGCAAAGTCGAAATATGAAAAATTTCTATTAAGAAACGTCCCCGTCATCATTATCATCATTATCATCATCATTATCATCATCGACCACGCATACATAGTAGTATCGTGCTACACGTATTCACACGTATACAACACATGCGCACACATATATCACACGTACACAACACATGCAAGATGCATGTAGTGGTAATTTTGTCCATCTCGCACGTTTTACAACAGATGGCGATAGTGGCGCTCCGCCATATCGGCAGGGTGCGGGGTTATGTTGGCTAACTCTCTCTCTCTCTCTCTCTCTCTCTCTCTCTCTCTCTCTCTCTCTCTCTCTCTCTTTCTCACACACACACGCACACACACACACACTCTCTCATTCTCACTCACTCACTCACTGTTCGTCTTGTGTACTTATTTAGTACATTCATGATCGGCAGCGTGCGGGGTTATGTTGGCTAACTCTCTCTCTCTCTCTCTCTCTCTCTCTCTCTCTCTCTCTCTCTCTCTCTCTCTTTCTCACACACACACGCACACACACACACTCTCTCTCATTCTCACTCACTCACTCACTGTTCGTCTTGTGTACTTATTTAGTACATTCATGATTAAACATCTATATGCATTAATGTGAAATTTACTTACAATTAGTTTACTTGAAATATTCAATCTCTAAAGTGTTTATCTTATAAGATAAACAAAAAAATCTGAGTAAATAATAAGAAAAAAAAACAAGGATTATTATTGTCATAATTTTTTATCAATTAAGTACTCTCAACTATCCAATAATTAAATAAATACGTACAAATGTGCGCGCGTGTACACACATACACCTATTGATATTAAAGAGATTGAAGGAGAGGAAGGAGAAGATAAAAATTTAAATATTCACATATATTTTCAAATATTATATATGAATTTATAGTTTACATATCTAATTAATAATGAATTTCTAATTATATTAAACATATCAAAATAAAGACATACATGTATTTATCAAATGAATAAAATTATTGAATACAGACTTAAAAAATTTATTAAACATAGACTTAAAAAATTAATTAATTAAACATATTCCAAATTTAGAAAAAATAAACTTTATTTATATATGCAACAGCTTTTTAAACTAAATTTTTAAATTCTATTTTATATTAGACAATTATCTCAATCAACATCTACGTCCACATTAGCTGCACTGCAGACTACCTCTACAGCCACATTATCTGCTCCGCGGATATAGCGTTATGCCAATACGATACATTACATGTACTTACTTACTTGCCTTTACTGTACCAACTCTTGTACTTTCCACGTAATCATGTTTTTACAGTTATCGTTTGCTGTATATCTTCCAGCAAACTTTATTTCGTGTAAAGTGTATTTAATTAATTAAATCTCTGCGAAAGATTGAGAAGATGAAGGGATAATTCAAACTATGAAGACATGGTTACATGGAAAAGACAAGAGTTGATACAATAATAAAGACATACATGTATTTGTATCCTGCTGGCATAAGGTTATAGAAGTTGATTGAGATTGAAAAATAATAATGAAAATAATAAAAAAAATAAAGACACATGTATTTGTATCGTGCTGGCATAAAGTTATAAAAGTTGATTGAGATTGAAAAATAATAATAAAAATAATTAAAAAAAGGAAATATTCAATCATCATTTAAAAGCATATTTGAAATCTGTAGAATAAACAGTTTTTGCAAAAAATGTGGAGCATTTGAGCTCTAGTAAGTCTAAAAATAAATGTAAACATCAATTAATAATAACTGATGTTATATATATATTATATATATAAACCAATTTGTTGCAATATTCACTATAAAAGGTTGTAAGGGTAAGATGGCTAAAAGTGAATAATTTAAAAGATAGTTAACATAATTTTACATAAACTGAAATATTTCATAAAATAAAATATTTGTAATATTTCGAAGTTTATGTAAGATTATGTAAAAATTATACCTTTACAACTTTTTATAGTAAATATTGCGAGGAATCGATTTATATGAGAAAAATTAAGGTAATTCTATTTTGAAAATATAAGTGACCTTTAAATAACCTTGAAAATCGCCGTTTAGGAAAAAGTCTGTGTCAACTTTTTCTTTTTCGAAATCCTGCAACTTTTATCTAAATTTAATAGAAAATGTATAAAAAATGCTCGACATTAGTACACACACACACACACACACACACACACATATGGGTAAATTTATATAAATAGGGTGCTTTAGGAGGAATGATCAGGATTCTAGGATATGATTGTACACATCATTTTAAGCAAAGAAGTTTAGATAAACATGGTTAATAATTGTTCTATTCCGGTCTTAAAAATATACAAAAATGAATGATATAATCTCTAAAAACTCACCTTTAAAAAAAGGTAAAAAAAGGCGACCAGTTAAGGGCACGCCATTAACAAAAATTATCCATTGCAAACCCATGTAGAATCCTATCCTATTACAAACCCATGTAGAATCCTATGAAAAATTAATCATTGCAAACCCATGTAGAATCCTAGACAAAATTAACCATTGCAAACTCATGTAAAATCGTACCCATTGCAAACCTATGTAGAATCCTATGAAAAATTAACCATTGCAAACTCATGTAGAATCTTATGAAAAATTAACCATTGCAAACCTATGTAGAATTGTATTAAAAATTATCCATTGCAAACTTATGTAGAATCCTACATTGCAAACCCATGTACAATAGAATTGTATGAAAAATTATCGATTATAAACCCATGTACAATCGTAACAAAAGTAATGAAATAAAAAAAAAATTGCGCCAAGTGAAAGTAGAAACTTGTACCAGTGGAAAATTAAAGTTGCAGACATATATAGAGTCGTATAATGAATCAGTAAAAATTTAAATTTGCAAATGTAGAATCGTACCATAAAAAAACTTATCTTTTAAAAAAAAAGATAAACAAGATGCCAAGTCCATGCGCCATGTGAAAAAGAAATAAAAAAATTTTAGTTAAAAAAACTGGGAGCGCTGCTAAATAATATTCTAACAATATTAAAATTAAATTGTTACTTTTAAACTCATTACAGTTAAAATATGTTTTGTGTTTAAATTAATTAATGTTACTTTAAGGTGCATTGTAATTTTGAAACTTAGCAGCGCGCCCAGTTTTTTTAACTAAAATTTTTTTATTTCTTTTTCACATGGCGCATGGACTTGGCATCTTGTTTATCTTTTTTTTTAAAAGATAAGTTTTTTTATGGTACGATTCTACATTTGCAAATTTAAATTTTTACTGATTCATTATACGACTCTATATATGTCTGCAACTTTAATTTTCCACTGGTACAAGTTTCTACTTTCACTTGGCGCAATTTTTTTTTTATTTCATTACTTTTGTTACGATTGTACATGGGTTTATAATCGATAATTTTTCATACAATTCTATTGTACATGGGTTTGCAATGTAGGATTCTACATAAGTTTGCAATGGATAATTTTTAATACAATTCTACATGGGTTTGCAATGGTTAATTTTTCATAGGATTCTACATGAGTTTGCAATGGTTAATTTTTCATAGGATTCTACATAGGTTTGCAATGGGTACGATTCTACATGGGTTTGCAATGGTTAATTTTGCCTAGGATTCTACATGGGTTTGCAATGATTAATTTTTCATAGGATTCTACATGGGTTTGCAATAGGATAGGATTCTACATGGGTTTGCAATGGATAATCTTATAATTTACGTGGTTCTTGGCGAACATAATAAAATGTGTTACGTGCAAGAAGGTATGAATAGATAGATCTTTATTTAAAATTGTATTTATTAATTTGCAGGTCTTGTTTTTACACAATATTATTTTTTTTTAAATTGTAAGTTCTTTTAATTTTGTTTAATTTATAATCTGTTTTCTATACATTTTATAATATTATATTTTTTATTGCTTTTATTTATTTTAGTTATCATTATATTTATTTTTATGACATTTATATTATTTTATTATATTGTTAATTATCTCATATTTATTTTTAAATGTATTTTTATTTCAGATTACATAGTTTTAACCAAGCCGAGATGGATCGCTAATGATGAAATAGGTCGCTATTTTTGTAAATTTAAAAACACGCATTACAAACCAAATGAAATGTTGGCTAATTTGTTTCCGGATGATGCTGCTGTAAGAAAACGATATTTAAATGAAGAGGATAGTTAAAGAATTTAAAGTTTAATTTACTGAATGTTGCTTCAAGATGTTATAATAAATTTTGTTAAAAAGAATTACATGAAGCGTACAAAATATTAATTAAATATCTTCACAATATAGTATATTATATTATATATATGCACGTAACACATTTCATTATGTTCGCCAAGAATCACGTAATTTATGTGTCCTCTATTCAAACTATGCAATACATTATGATTTAACCGCAATACACAATTATAATCATAAAAGCCTCTGGAGATTAGATGTCCATCCTCACATCGGTGCCATGCGAGTATAACGCCGGTGCATTTATAACATCGTGAAGCAACATTCAGTAAAAATTAATTTTAACTGAATGTTGCTTTTTTTTCTTTAAACTCTGATTCTTTTGTGTCATTTCGTTATCCGAACACATCTCATTTTGATAATGCTTAATACTGCAATGTTTTTTTTATTTTTATATTGCCAACATTTGAACATGAGCTGCAATGAGTTGTCATAAATAAAATATTGGAATTATTATTATGTCGCGATATAATTTTAATTCATGGAATTATTATTAGGTATTAACAAAAATTTATTTCATAAGACAATTAATTATTAAAATTTTTATATTAAATCAAATATATTTTACATTATTAAAAAGTAAAACGTTTGTCGTAGTCGTTTGCATCGAGTAGCGTGCGCTGTGCATACGCGTTTCTTAAAAGTGATATTAATAATTAAACAATAATTGAGTTAATATAAAATTAATTTTTACTGAATGTTGCTTCAAGATGTTATAATTAATTTTGTTAAAAAAAATTACCTAAAGCGTACAAAATATTAATTGTGTAAATATTGATTATCTTCACAATATAGTATACTATAATTGATTATAACATTTTGAAGCAACATTCAGTTAATTAATCTTTAAATTCTTTAACTATTCTCTGCATTTAAATATCGTTTTTTGATATTTTAATGAGTTATAACTCATTAAAATATCAAAAAAAATAGATTTTTAATACAGAAATAAACAAACACGAAATAACATGCGTTGCATATATGTGTAAAAGGAGTGTAATATTCTATTTGTAATGTATGTAATATTCTATTTGTAATTAGTTAAAGATAAATAATACATTATATATACTTACCAATCTAATAAGAAAAATTTAATTTTATTAAAATATTCTCAATTTATTAACATTGTAATTAATGGCATATCACTGCCACTTACTTTTTTTATAAATTACTAACAACTGAGTCTTTAATAAAACTCTTAATGTGAATCATATGTATAAATTTTAATAGCCAAGTAAGAATTTGACGTAGATGATAGTGTGTGTCAATTTCAAGATAGGATTAATTTCGTAGAAAGTATTTATATATAACATCGATTTATGAGTAACGAAAAGAGTTCAATAAAAATCTTGTTTTTATTTCATTTTCTAGTATTGTATCAAAAAAATTTATGTTTAGTGCGCAAATAATTAGTTTAAAGGAAACATACTTTTTCCTAAAATCTGACGTAGTATTATTCGCATCTGGCTATTAATGCTGTATTAATAATTCATTTAATTAATCAATAAGCTTCAAATACCAACTCATAAAAAGGACTAATAATAGTCAGGCGCTAATTTCTTTTAAATTCCTTATTTTTAATTACCATAAACATTTCATAGTTCAATCCGCTGAAGATGATCCTTTACGGATTCTAGTTTACTTGAAAATACTGTTCATTTTTCGAAATAATTATAGAAATTTCGAAACAAATTCGAAACTACTTGTAAGATACTTAAGAGAATCTTAAACAGTTGACCGAACTCCGACAGATGCCTTGAGAAGTCTTTTGTTTCTTTCTTTTTTTTCATTTTTGTAAAAAATGCATGTTAAGTCGATTTTCGCATGTATTGTTGCCGCTTTTCCGCGTTGCTGATTGGTTGTTTCGATTCTCATTGTGTGTTATATTCATATCTAACAGCTGTTATTGCAAAGGTTAATAGTTTGACAGTTGCTAAAAATAATATATATCAAATCAAAGCACATAAAATCATTGTCGCGCGGAGCGCGCGCTTGTGTTGTCTCGTATCGATAAAATGTGAGTTTAGATAAATTATAAATCTATTTAATGACTATACAAACTGATTTTACCTGAAATTAGAACGCTTCGCTCTTTGCTAATATTAATACATTAATTTGTACAGGACAAAAATTTATCAATCTATATAGTTTCATATTTTTTGATTACAAAATAAAAATTCACAATTCTGTTCAATGTGGAATGTATTATGTCTTTATGAAGTTTAATAAATCTGTTTAATTTATTAATGCATTTGTATGGAGCGAATTTACAAACAGTTGATTTGAGCGCATTTCAACGTGTGATAAAAGCTCCTTCACATACGGTAAACCAATTTATATATTTTTTGGTTGTTGATTCTTTTGTGTCATTTTGTTATCCGAACACATCTCATTTTGATAATGCTTAATACTGCAATGTTTTTTTTATTTTTATATTGCCAACATTTAAATATGAGCTGCAATAAGTTGTCATAAATAAAATATTGGAATTATTATTATGTCGCGATATAATTTTAATTCATGGAATTATTATTAGATGTTAACAAAAATTTATTTCATTAATATTTTATAAGACAATTAATTATTAAAATTTTTATATTGAATCAAATATATTTTACATTATTAAAAAGTAAAACGTTTGTCGTAGTCGTTTGCATCGAGTAGCGTGCGCTGTGCATACGCGTTTCTTAAAAGTGATATTAATAATTAAACAATAATTGAGTTTAAAAAATTAACTTTTCAAACGACCGTACAAACGGCCCAAGAACAATTCGATTTCACAATAATGTCCATTCGAAAATCAATTTTTAACTGTCACATTTTTTTTTTTTTTAAATCTAAGTACTTCCAAATATTTTTGTGTTAAAATTAAAATAAATATAAGGAAACATTTGAAGTCATGAGTCTAAGGCTCGGATTTTGACGCGATTTCTCTGGTCGTGCACGAAGCTTCGCGAGATACCGAAATTTCTCGAGGAGACCCGATCTTTAATTCGGATACGATCGACATGCGTCGGGTCTCGGGATATATCATGCTTTTAGGTTTATATTTCATTACATGTTTCAAAACGAAATCAGTCACGATTGAGACACGCAAGCATATAAGAAATGTAAACATTGTCTTGTGCGCGACAACGAACGTTTCAAATTCTTATTTCCAGTGGCCTTTATTTATCGTGCCTAAATTTTAAAGATTTATGATAGTTAATAATATGTACAGCCATACGTGCGATGTTGCAGAAAAAGTTCAACGCGTTTATCTATTAATTAATAAAAAATCAAACAAGCGCATATCACGAGAAAGTAAGTATGTTGGTTTAAGTACTTACTTTGTACACATGTGTTTTGTAATATTTAACCGACCATACATTTTTGTCACATATAACTGCGATACATTCCGCACTTCTCACACATACAGAATAAAGACAACAAAACCTTCCTCGCGTTACGAAAACATTTTTCATATATTAATCCTAATAAATGGGGTCAGTAAGAGCTACTCAAATTTAATTATCAACTTTCTATATTTTTATACACATGAATGAATAACAGTTGATTATATTTAAAATTTTTGCACGGTGCAGAATCGTCTTTTCCGAGAAATACGGACGACGTATGGCATCGGCGACGTATGGAAAAAATGTTATTGTGGCCGGTCTAAATATTCGTATCAATCTCGAATTCTTCCAAATATCTGTGTCAGAATATATGTGACAAAAGTAAATAACATATCAAAAGAAACTGATTAGATTTAATCAAATTTGAGAGAGATCAATAATAATATTATATCAATATTTTATTATTACTAATATTTTACTTTAAATTTTTCTCGTATTTATCTAAAGAAAAATACATGAAATTTTGAAAGCTTTTTTTAATACATATTTCTCAATTTCAATCAAATCGAATTCATTTTCTTTGATACGTATTATGCAACGCATAGTTTTGCACAATTTCCTAACATGATTCAGTATAAGTATATCATGTCCATTTAATGATGAACAATGTAGATTAAATAAATTTAATTTTATAATTTTTCTTCTTAAACTTCGCGGAAAAATTATAATTCAAAACTGTTTGATTTTTCACTCACAAATTGTGATAAATAATATAAATATAAACTAAATATATATATATATATATATATATATATATATATAATAGAATAGAATATAAATTACAAAGTTTCCTATTCATCAGATAATTAATAGTTCGAGAAAGTCTTCTTTATATACTATATAGTTTATTACAGTGTATAATTCCGACGTAACATCTTTTATATTTTTAAGTTTAAAAAGATGCTATGAATTTAAGAAACACTAATATTCTTTGATATTTTATAGAAGAAAAATGTTCGATAATTTCTCACCTTTGATTTTATAATTTATAATACTACATCATTATTAAGAGAGCGCGAATTTTAAGCTACAAAATATATATAATATAGTAATATATATTATATAGAATAATACCTTTTAATCTTCTCAGCTAACAGACAAAATATTATAATATTTTGTGATTCTTATAAGAATCACAAAAAGAAATTTAATAGCTGTTAGTTACAAATTACATAATTTTCTCCAAAAACATCTATGCATTTCCCAGCGAGAAATGATAGTCGAATCGACGTCGGATCGTCAAATTGATTTCTATAATTTATAAGTTACGCAAATTTGGACAAAATAAATTGGATTTTACCAAATTTGAGAGAAATTAATAATATTATTACTAATATATTAAAAATATTATAAATATCCCTCATCGTATTATTCTATAAAAAGATATATGAAGTGTTGAGAGCCTTTTTTTTAATACATATATCTCAAATTCAATCAAATCCAAACATTTTCTTCGATACGTGTTACGCAACGCTCTTTTTTGCATAATATTTTTACAGCATTTAGAGTCAGTATAGTTTTGTTAAATGAACACGTGAAAAATTTATAACAATATTATTAATAATTAAAACGATATATTAAATTCGACCCAAACTAGCCAAAAAAAAACTTTTTATTTTATTTCCACATTGTGGACTAACTATCCAAGAATAACTTTTTATTTTATTTCCACATTGTGATTAAATTCGACTAAAACTAGTCAAAAAAAATCTTTTTATTTTATTTCCACAATGTGAAAATAAAATAAAAAATTTTTCTTGGCTAGTTTCAGTCGAATTTAATATATCGTTCCTATTTTAAATATCACTAGCGACGTTTTAGATATTCAATATAATATTATTAATATTATGATTATAGATTTTCCTCGTGTTTATATAAAAAACGATATATTTATACTGAATTCTGTAAGAAAATTATGGAAAAATTTGCGTTACGGAACACGTGTCGAGCAGAATGGATTGGATTTGATCGGATTTCAGAGAGATTTGTATTAAAAAAATAGTGTTCAACATTTCGTATATCTTTCTTTTAAATTAACACGAGAAAAATCTATAATAATATTAGTAATAATATTATTAATATTATTACTAGTCTTTCTCAAATTTGATAAAATCCCATTAATTTTGCCCAAATTTGCGTACTCAACCGAATAAGAATATTCCAACTTATAGAATTTTTTCTCGAAATGTTATAAATCTCAAATAAAAAACGCAGAAATAAAGGTTTTAATAGTTGCATCGAATACTCATCAAGATAAGGAAGAACGAGCGCAAGAAATGACAAATTTGCAATCTGGACTTTACAATTTCATATATTTCATAAATAGATTACACAATATAACAAAAGATATATATGATAAACTTAATGGTATTATTAATATCGTTAACGACAAATGTCCCAGTATCGATCAAGCTTACAATGAATACAGGTTTTTTTTTAATTTTTGGTTAACAGTGATATTATTTTAGCACATATTATATTTTTAGCCTTGCTACGTTGACAAGATTTTCTGTATTACATAATTATCTGCTGGAAACTGAACAGTTTTATAATTAATATGTTTCGTGTTTTGAATCATCCTGTATATATTATTCGAAGCATATCTTGAGGATATCTGTTTATGTAAAAAAACTCAGCTGGCGGAATTACTTCTATTTAATAATTTTTTCATTGTTGAGCATTTAGAAACAATAGTTCACTACTTTTCATTTTTTTTAAATTTTTCTTTAAGATAATAACGCTATATAATTTATGAACCCAAATTATGAAACACATTGTGTCTTACAATTAATGATATACAGGGTGTCCGGTGACTCGCGTTGTACACGTTAATGAGAGATTTTTGAGGTGATTAGAACACGATATATTTTCAGCAAAAATGTCCAGGCACTAATAATTTTTGAGTTATAAACGATTGAAAATAAAAGCTTTTTTGTAAATCTTGTAATAACAAATTATTAACAAAACTACATCTTTTACTTAATTTTAAGTAAAATTTAATAGAATTTTGTGCAACACGGCGCGCGAAAAGTCGCTCTTTACGCACATGATGGGATTTTAGAAAGGATTCTCTTTCCACGCATCGGTCACACATAATATCGTAGCCAACATGTGCGGGTCATAAATCGGCCGATCGTGCGTATTGTCACACTTGGCTTCGCCTCGTGCGCCAAACTTTCGCACTCTCGGCAGATTTACGATCCCCCGCACTTGTTAATTAATATACTGATATACTATATTTATATTATTGTGTACAGCCAAAAGGACAAACTTGTTTATTATTGGCTGGATTATAATAAAATGTTTTTATTTTAAAATTTGTAACAACATATTTACATTCCGTTATTCTGTAACTTTTTCTGTACTAATAAAATACATGCGCTTGTGTGTCTTCAATCCACGCAGCATATAAGAACCGTATTGCATTTAAGTGATATGCTTTTATAGCTGAAAATTAATTATGCAAATAGTTAGTTGAGATTATTTTATTGTTTAAATTATTCTAATTTATATTATTTTCTTTGTTTTTTTAGTTTTTCTTTTGCAATGGATACAAAATCGGATAATTGGTTAAATTGTTTACCAGACCTTGTAATAGAGAACATTCTCGACCGCGTTGATATCAGCATTTACGATATTTGTGGCGTCCGATTATGGAGGAAGAAATTTTATCCAGCTTTCGAGTCCAGCTTGGGAAAGAATAATTCTGCGCAGGTAATATTTTGTGCGTAAATATTTTATAATAATCACATAATCTAGTATTTATGCAAAAACGATATATTATACTAAAAATAAATAAATAAAAAGTACAAAATATATAACGTAATTAAACAAATAGAAATAACATCTAAAATCATGATAATCACTAATAATAATGGATAAAAATTATTCAAAAACGAAATAATGACAGACAAGACGCAGAAAAGTGCAAGGGTATCTTTAAAATATTTCTTTCATTTATTCAATTTGTCAATTATTCAATTCTTTTTGAATAATTGAAAAAACAAAATTGAATAAAATGTTTTATTTTAAATAATTAAAATAAAAGAAGTTGATTATTGTTAAAAATTGTATAAATCAAACTGCTTGCACTCTTTCTAGGTAACACTAAAATCAAAACAAGTTTAAAATTGGGACATACATAAGATTTCTTTAAAATATTTCTAATGTGCCTTTCAAATATCATATCATAAGTCATTTTCAAGCAGTCAAAAAAACTTTATAAAAATGTCTTATATGTCTTAAATTTGAACATGACATATTATCAAAGTTTATTCCACACCTTCGAATTGATTAGTTTTTTTTTATCTATTTTTATGTTATAAAAAAAAATAATATATTATAAATTATTAGTAAATTTTAATTTTTATTTAATTAATATAATTTTTTTAAATGTCTTTTTTAAAATTTATATTATTAATTATTTTATTTTTATTATAAATTAATTTATTAAACAAAACTATTTTAGTCATATATACAAAATGTGATAGTTAAAATTAATTCTAACAGTTGCATAATATATACGATAACGATGTAACTATGAATTCATATACGTATAATCATGTTAATATATGATGTTATATATATGAAACATATATATTTATATATATATAAAGAAATACTTATTTATTATATATATATATATATATATATATATATATAAATTTATATAATTATATATAAAAAGCATTTTTGTTTAATTATGTATGGACATATATAATTTTGCGATTATATGTATAATTTTATATATTTCTATATATAATTTTATATTGTTATATATAAAAAAATTTTTACCGGGATGCAAAATGCTTTTTAAACATCCATTTAAAATAGGAAATAGAAAATAGACATTTGAAAAATTATTTTTTGAAATAAAAATAGTTGTTCCACATATATATTTAAATTTTTATTTTATTTACGTTTTATAATTATATCTTATTTTTCAAATTCTTATTTCTTTATTAAGTTTTTGTAAACTTCTTTATAAGATTTCTTTATAAATTTTTTTTTATAAACTCTTTAAACTTTTATAAACTTTATATATTTGTATAATGTTAAAAACATTTTTTAATACAAAAAACAAGAATTTACATAAGTATTTTGTATATATATATATATATATATATATATATGGAATTACAAAAATAATGTTTATTATTGTCTACAAACATTTACTTATATAATGACTTCTTTAATATATATATATAATATATATATATATATATATATATATATATATATTACTATTTTTATTTATATATATTGTTATAATTATTTATATACATACATTATATAGAATATATTATAAAATATAAATAAATTAAAAATATTATTATCAGTTTTATTGTCCTGTTATATATAATTATACAGGTTAATTTATCTTAATTACAGGTCAACATTCGTGAATCTGTCGGATCTTTCAACCCATGTATCATCTTTAATATCATAATAAAGATTGTTTCTGAATTGAAACAGTGAGAAAGTTAATAAGTGTTTCCATCTTATAAATCAGGTAAAAAAAGTAAAAATTATTATGTATATATAATAATACATATCCTTAATATATCGTATTCCTGACTCGATTCTAAGACAATTTTACAAAAATTTGCTAAAATTTATATAAATTGTATGCAATATACAAGATGTGTTTACAGTTTTACAGTATTAAAACCTCTCAAAATGGACTGCAATAATAATTTGTTGAATGCAAATCAATCCATTTCACAACAACGGGATCCAGGAGGCCAGCGAGGGATGCAAAGCTCTTGGACTCAAAATAAGACCAATCAAAACCAGCAATCAAAACTGTAAGTCAATTAAACATTTCTACATTCTATTTATTTTAGTATTACAATGCGAATTGTTTTTATTAGTTTGATTAATTTGATTTTTTTTTATTGGTTTGATTATTTTTGATTTATTTATTATTTTGATTCATTTATTTACCCTAGAACAACTGAAAAAGCTGGCAAGAGCGAGGAAAATCAAACTAGAGTCTACATATCAAGCAAAATCTGAATGTAAATATAAATTTAATAAGTATATTTATTACATATATATATATATATATATATATATATATACTTATAATATAATATTATATATATTTATTATTATGCACTATACACATATTTTATTGCAATCGATAAGAAAGTTAAATGCCGCTCATGAAAAAAATTGTAAATAAATAAATAAATAATATAGGAGTTTTTACATATATGCCGTTATGATTGAAATGAGACGTAATAACTATTGTATTTATTTATTTTCATTTTGCTTACGCATACAACAATTGCTTCAATAAACTAATCTATTTATTCTAAATTACAAAATTTGTACATTTGCTGTCACGTAGGTGTTCTAAGTGTTAAAGAAATATTAAAGAATTATTTTAATATTGACTTTATTATAGTAATTATTTCACGAGGACGAATAAAAGAGTGCTTAATAAATATTGATACCCTGTCAAAGTAATAAACTTTTTTTCAGTTGAAATTGACTCTAATAAATTATGATAATATATATCTCTATTCTGAATGATTTATGACAAACTTTCAATGAGTTATGATAAGCTTTCAATAAATATTATATGTACAATACTTTTATACGTGTCTAATATTTCAGTAATAATGTTTCAATAATAATGTTTCAGTAATAATAGTAGTAGAAGAATAGAGAATGAAAAAAATTATATCTTCAGTCACTTTTATCGCTTTATCATTGGTAAAAAATCTGTATTTTGATAAAGATAGTAGAAATAAATAAAGAATAAAGAAATAAAAATTGAGGGCAAGATATGATGAATATGGCAAATATGGAAAACATTCAAACAATGGGAGACAAGTCTTAGGTCCGAAGAAGAGGAGAAACTGGTGCATCAAATAAAAGACTTCCTTTCTAGAGGTATTCGTGCACTTCCGAAGCGTTGGAATACTTAAATTGCACTCCATGGAAACTACATAAAAAATGATGTAAGTATGTGAATTTTATATCTTCAATAAATAATAAATAAAATAAATTATAAATTAGAGATAAAAGTATTTAAAATTTTCAATTAATTATTCACTCTAGTATATCAATATCTATAAAAAAACATGCCTATTAAAAAAAGATAAAAAAAGGGCACCAAGTTTACGTGTCATGTGTAAAAGTGTTATAGAAAAAATATAAAATATATGTTGTAAAATTAAAATATAATATTTCTAAAAAAAAGATATCAAAAAAGTTGTGCCAAATAAATAAAAATTTGTAAAAAAATTAAAAATTAAAAACTTATGCAAAAATTAAAAATTAATACAAAATAAAAAAAAAGAGAAAAAATTTTAAAAAAGTTGAAAAATTTGGCGTTGTTTCTTTTTAGGAATATATTAATTTTACAACATAAGTTTTATATTTTTTTCTATAACACTTTTTCACATGACACGTAAACATGGCGCTCTTTTTTTACTTTTTTTTAAAGATAAGTTTTCTTATAAATATCATTTTTTTTTCTAGTATACATTTATTATCATTTAAAATTAAATGATTAAGTTTTTATTATTATAAGTTTTGTTAGCGCGTTATAAGTGTTAGCACTAACCTTTTTTACCTCGTCAGATGGATGGATCTCGTTCAATTTATTATAATTTAGTCAGGATGTGTGTGAGGATATATATATGTATATTATGTTCCAGTAAATGTATTTATTTGCGATCCGATGTGTATATATGTATATACTGTAGAGTCGATACAGACGCCGGAGCTGCTGGTAACGCCGCCAGAATAAGTACTTTCTCAGATTTATGACTGTGTCAAAACTGTGTCAAAACTGTCTCGCTCGCTCAAATATCCTCACCTTTATACTCGCTTGTCTAAAATATTCCCACCCCAAAGTACCGGACCAATCGGAGTAATTTTACATAAAATTGTTCGGTGCTCGCGAAAACAATAATTCTTACGAACGAGAGAGATTAGGTTGACGGTCGCACAAATAAATAAAAATATAACGCATAATAAAACTAAACCGTCTAAGGACAAGTAAACGAAAATATAAATAAAATAGATTAACATCTCTCTCGCTTTCCTTTCCCTTATACATACGGCAATAAAGTTAAAATATATAAAAATGCTTACAGCTCGGCCATTCCTGACTCTTGACCGACCCGGTCAATCGTTATCCCCGTGATTCACGACAATTTATATCACAATCTCATATTCAAAATAAATATTACAAATAAAATAATGTCGTCACTTAATTACAAATATATGGACGCATATGATCTGGCGCAAAAATACCCGTATACGGTCGCTGCGTCAATTGGAATCCGTCTACATCGGCGATGACGTAACGGTCGCGATCTAACACCTTCTTCACAACGTACGGGCCTTTATATTTTGGAATTAGTTTTTTATTTATACCAGCTACAGTTTCTATGTTTCGAATTTCGACATAATCGCCGACGTTATATTTACGAGCCGCTCTTCTTCGCAAATTGTATCGCTCAGCGCTTTTTTGCTGCGTCTCATTTATCCTGTCGCTCGCTTTATCTCGGAGGGAATCCAAATTTCGTTCGATTTCGGCATCTTTTTCAAGTATGTCGCGGAGACAATCGTTTAACTTACCCCGCTGCCCCAAACCGAATAACAAGCGGGCAGGGGTTTCGCCGGTAGCTTGACAGATCGTATTATTAATAGCGAATTCCGCCTGATCGAGTACGCGATCCCATTTATCTGGTGTTTCGCTTAGTTTTGCCACCATTGGCGTTATTAGTCGATTGAATCGCTCGACTTGACCGTTCGCTCTCGGCGTACTCACGGCCGTTAACGTGTGTTCAATTGATTCACGCTCTACAAATTCCTTAAACACCTCGGACGTAAAACATGTCCCACGGTCCGATATCACTCGCTTCGGTCGACTGTATACGCGAAAATATTCGCTAAGATGTTTTAATACTTCCTCCGTTCCGGTGGTTCGGCAGGGGTAAAGTTTAATAAACTTCGTAAAGGCGTCTATCACGACGAACAAATGACGATAGCCCCTCCCGGTTTTTTCTAAAGGTCCCATATGATCAACATGTATGGTATCGAACGGTATCTTCTCCTTTGTCAAATTATGTAAAAATCCCTCTGCTTTCCCGCCGGGCGGAGAAAATTCTATACAACGCAGACAATTGTCAATATATTCCCGTACCTTCTCGCGCATTCGCGGAAACCAATAAATCTGCGCGATGTTTCCAATGACCTTGTCGATCCCCACACGACCGAGATCATCGTGGCACGTCCTAATCACATTAGACTCCATACTCCGCGGCACATAAAAAAGCAATTTTTTGTTACGGTTTTTACGATACACCAGTCCATCTCTTAATTCGTAATATTTCACGTCGCCTTTCTCGAGTCTCTTTTGTATTTCGCGAATTTCTTCGTCGCGATCCTGACACACGGATAGAGTTCTTTCGAACGTGCTACCCTCAAGTACAAGAATGCTATGGCATCGACTGAGTGCATCGACGTGTCCCATTCGTTTTCCCGGGCGATGGACGATTTCGTAATCGTAATTTTGTAAAAATAGCGCCCATCGTGAAATTCGCGGATTGATATCCTTTTTATTTAATGTCAGCCGAAAACTGTCGCAATCCGTGATTATTCGAAACTTTCGCCCCGCGAAATATATATGAAAACGTTTTAAGGCGTAAACAGCGGCGAGACACTCGAGCTCGAAACTGTGATATTTAGATTCCGTCGGCGTAGTCCGTTGGCTCCAAAACGAGATCGGACGCCACGAACCATCGCTTTGCTTTTGAAGCAATATACCGCCGAACCCGCTAGCACTCGCGTCACAATGCAGCTCAGTCTCCGCCTGCGGTAAATAAATCGCGAGTACCGGTCCATTCGACAAATGGCGTTTCAGTGTCTCGAAAGCCGCACTTTCAGAGGACTCATATTTAAATGTCGCGTTCTTTCTTATCAAGTCGTATAGTGGTTTCGCCAATAGGAAAAACCCAGGAATAAATCGGCGAAAATAACTCGCCAGCCCCAGAAAACGCTGCATGTTCTTTGCGCTACGCGGCACCGGATAGTCAACGACGGACGCAACATTCTCGTCGCTCGGCCGGATACCGTGTCTACTCACGCAGTAACCCAAGTATTTTATTTCCGTCCGGGCGAAGTGACACTTATTGAGTCGAAATCCTAATCGATTCTCACCTGCTACCTCGAACACTCTCGATAAGATTTCGATGTGCTCGTCTAGATCTTTCGTAGCGATCAGCAAATCATCTAAATAAATTAGAATCTTATTTTCGCGGATCAATGCCTCGAACACCATATGCACGAATCGCTGAAAAACTCGTGGAGCGTTCGCCAACCCGAATGGCATGCGCAGATACTCGAACTGCCCGAGAGGCGTAACGAATGACGTGTATTTCACGGACGATTCATGCATCCTGACATGATGGAATCCGTCCTTCATGTTCAAGATGGAAAAATACACCTTTCCCTGTAGACGATCGATGTTATCGTCTATCAGTTCCGTCGGAAAATTGTCACGTATCGTGATTTTATTCAATTCTCGATAATCCACGCACAAACGGCACCCTCCGTCCTTTTTCCGCACCAAGACTATAGGACTCGCATACGGAGAACTACTCGGTTGTATAATAGATCTTTTTAATAAATCGTCCAAAATTTCGCGTAGAAGTTCCTTATCCGCGAAGGACAATCGTCGCGGCCGCGAACTTATTGGTTGTTCGTTTTTTAGAGCAATTATCATTTTATAATCGGGCGCATTTCCCTCAATTCGCATCTTGTTAATATAATGCGCCTTGTACGCCCCGCAAATCCGCGCGGCCACCTCGCCGCCGACCGCCGGATTTATTTTCAATTCGTCGCACGGATCAATGGAATCGCCGCCGCAATCGACGTGCATTAAAGAGTTTATAGCGCTCTTCTCTTCGGTCCCCGCGATCTCAAACGTATCGCCAATCGTAACGTGAAGTCGCGGACAGTTTAAAAAATCCCTCCCCAGCAAGACATCGAAAGCCATTGTCTTTCGAGGAACCACATAGAACTTCATCCCGACCCGTACTCCGCCGACCTCCAACTGACCGAAGAAAGCACCTTCGATCTCCAGCCGCGACCCATTAATCCCGCAGAACGGCTGTTCGTTTGCCGTGTCGCATCTCGCCTCGCACGGAACTACGTCGTCGCGCACCAGACTAATAGGCGAACCGGAGTCTATCATTGCGTCCACCACATATGTACATTTCTCTTTCGCGTCACCGGGCAAAATCTTTACACGGATCATGTACGGCTTAGGAAGATCGACCGGATGCAACATACTTGTCGTGGTGGTCCGCGCCACGTCCCTCGATGCCCCCGACGTTGAGGCTTGATTACGTCTCGGACACTCCCGCGCGAAATGACCCTCTGATCCGCACACGAAACACGTTTTCCTAGTCGGTAACGTCCGCCTACAATACGCCGCAATGTGCCCCGTCTCGCGACAACGATGACACCTTCGCACTCCCTCAGCCGTCGTCGCCTCTGTCCTTTTGCTGTTGGTAGTCCTCTGTCCGTCCCTCCTGGTTTTGTCGTTCGTCCTCTCCCCATCGATTCGAACCTTTTCGAATGCCTTCAGTAAATCGGCTCCCTTCTCCAGATTCAGCATCCGTGCCTGGTTCCGCAGCCTCTGGTCCGACACTCCCTCGATCACATAGTCCAGGATTTCGTCCTGAGCTATCGGCACTCGATTCGCCAGGATCATTTTGTCATGATATTAGTCGCAAAACGATTCGCCTGACTTCCAAGTCCGGGACTCAAACTCCCTTCTCATGGTAAGCCTGCCCGGACGCAGATTAAACATCTGATCCATCTCCTTGAGCAGACCTTCGACGCTCAACACCAAGTATTCTGCCCTCGAGTAGAACCACGACAGCGCGCGTCCTTTCAACCGCGAACTAATTAAAATGCGAGTAGCATTTTCGTTCAGATTGTAGGTAGTCTTTAATAACAGCAGTTGTTGCTTCCACCTCCAAAAAGTATTGTCCCCGTCAAACTCGGGAAGCAGCTCTCGAATTTCTCGCACGCCGCTCGTCGCCGATACCGCGCTGCCCTCCGATGCCACGCTTCTCGCCGTAGGAGAGCCTCTCACAATCTCCAGCTCTCGCTGCAGCAACTGTTGCTCTCTCCGCCAGCACTCTCTCTCTCGGCGGAGTATCTCCAGCTCTCGTCTCATCAGGCTATGGTCCTCCAGGCCCTGCTCCGCGAAGCTCCTGTCTCTCGGTGCACGAGCCTCTTCGCTCGCCACCGATGCCCGAGACCTCACGCTCGCCGCAGGCGCCCTAGTCTCCATCCTCGTCGCCGACGCTCGAACCTCCACGCTCGCCGTCGGTGCCCGAGTCTCCTCGTCCTCCGCCGGTGTCTCGTCGTCCCCATCCGACCGACGCGAACAACCCGGATCCCCGTCCTCACCCTGCGCGGCCCCCAGCGTCTCCGCCAACTCTCCCCACACATTCGGATCGTATTCGTTCAACCGTTTTATCAGTTCGACCTTTAACCCGCCCGTGGTCAGTCCGCGTTGACGAAGAGCGGTCTTCAATTCGGTCACCGTCATCTCACTCCCGATTTCCATCGCGACTGTCTTTCCGGAATCGAATAGTTAATTGCCCGTCGACGCGCTCGCGAAAACCTAACACTCGCGTCACGCTTCCCGAAACGCGCCTCGTCAAGATTTCCGGATTCTCGCAATGTCAGGGCGAGCTCCGAATCCCACTTCTGACGCTGTTAGCGCGCGATAAGCATTAGCACTAACCTTTTTACCTCGTCGCTGACTGGATTCGCGGTCCTCAGATTTATGCCAGATGGATGGATCTCGTTCAATTTATTATAATTTAGTCAGGATGTGTTTGAGGATATATATATGTATATTATGTTCCAGTAAAATGTATTTATTTGCGATCCGATGTGTATATATATATATATATATACTGTAGAGTCGATACAGACGCCGGAGCCGCTGGTAACGCCGCCAGAATAAGTACTTTCTCAGATTGTCAGACTGTGTCAAACTGTGTCGCGCGCTCAAATATCCTCACCTTTATACTCGCTTGTCTAAAATTTTCCCACCCCAAAGTACCGGACCAATCGGAGTAATTTTACACAAAATCGTTCAGTGCTCGCGAAAACAATAATTCTTACGAACGAGAGAGATTAGGTTGACGGTCACACAAATAAATAAAAATATAACGCATAATAAAACTAAACCGTCTAAGGGCAAGTAAACGAAAATATAAATAAAATAGATTAACATCTCTCTCGCTTTCCTTTCCTTTTACGGCAATAAAGTTAAAATATATAAAAATGCTTACAATTAATAAATACATAATAAAATAAAAGGTCGCCAATAAAAATAAAACAAAAAAAAATAACTAAAATAGAGTCGACCCCATACTGGCAGTAATTTATTCCAATGTTTAGTATAAATCAGAATAAATTACTGCCAGTGTGGTCGACTCTATTTTAGTTATTTTTAATTTAATCGTTATTAAAAATGTAATCGTCCAATTTTTAAGATTTTACAGAAAAAAAGTAATGACATTCAGAGATGAAAACTTTTTTTAACCTAGTAAAAAGTGTTAATAAATTTAAGTTTAAAAATAATCTGTTTTTAAAAATTAATTAATGTTGAATTAATTAAGCTAAGTTAAAAGTTATTAACGATATAAAACTATAAAGTTACCAGACGATAATTAAAAAATGATAATTATATATTTAATCGATCAAATATAAGAGTTTTAACAAGGCTCTGTAATATAAATATAAATTTAACGTATAAGACGGGCAACAAGAGCCAAATCGCGGATGACAATGCGTTATCCTAACGAAACTAAATAATTTTTCGTTAGAATTAAATACCGGTGCACAAGGCACCAAATTTTTACTTGGACACGGCCAAGATTTTAAATATGAAATAATCTCATATTTTGAGATTTAATTTCAATACCCCTTTAACCCCCCTACGGAAAATAAATAAATGAATGCAAGAGAAAAATATAGATCCGAAAATCGCTGAATCGGGAATCGAACCCGAGACCTTTCACTTGCCGGGCGACTGCTCTTCCAGCTGAGCTATTCAGATCCTTTCGATTCTATACTTTTCTCTGTTATATATATTAATGTTGGTAAACAAACGCATTTTTTAAGCCAGCGTGTATCAAATATAAGAGTTTTAACAAGGCTCTGTAATATAAATATAAATTTAACGTATAAGACGGGCAACAAGAGCCAAATCGCGGATGACAATGCGTTATCCTAACGAAACTAAATAATTTTTCGTTAGAATTAAATACCGGTGCACAAGGCACCAAATTTTTACTTGGACACGGCCAAGATTTTAAATATGAAATAATCTCATATTTTGAGATTTAATTTCAATACCCCTTTAACCCCCCTACGGAAAATAAATAAATGAATGCAAGAGAAAAATATAGATCCGAAAATCGCTGAATCGGGAATCGAACCCGAGACCTTTCACTTGCCGGGTGACTGCTCTTACAGCTGAGCTATTCAGATCCTTTCGATTCTATACTTTTCTCTGTTATATATATTAATGTTGGTAAACAAACGCATTTTTTAAGCCAGCGTGTATCAAATATAAGAGTTTTAACAAGGCTCTGTAATATAAATATAAATTTAACGTATAAGACGGGCAACAAGAGCCAAATCGCGGATGACAATGCGTTATCCTAACGAAACTAAATAATTTTTCGTTAGAATTAAATACCGGTGCACAAGGCACCAAATTTTTACTTGGACACGGCCAAGATTTTAAATATGAAATAATCTCATATTTTGAGATTTAATTTCAATACCCCTTTAACCCCCCTACGGAAAATAAATAAATGAATGCAAGAGAAAAATATAGATCCGAAAATCGCTGAATCGGGAATCGAACCCGAGACCTTTCACTTGCCGGGCGACTGCTCTTCCAGCTGAGCTATTCAGATCCTTTCGATTCTATACTTTTCTCTGTTATATATATTAATGTTGGTAAACAAACGCATTTTTTAAGCCAGCGTGTATCAAATATAAGAGTTTTAACAAGGCTCTGTAATATAAATATAAATTTAACGTATAAGACGGGCAACAAGAGCCAAATCGCGGATGACAATGCGTTATCCTAACGAAACTAAATAATTTTTCGTTAGAATTAAATACCGGTGCACAAGGCACCAAATTTTTACTTGGACACGGCCAAGATTTTAAATATGAAATAATCTCATATTTTGAGATTTAATTTCAATACCCCTTTAACCCCCCTACGGAAAATAAATAAATGAATGCAAGAGAAAAATATAGATCCGAAAATCGCTGAATCGGGAATCGAACCCGAGACCTTTCAGCTTGCCGGGCGACTGCTCTTCCAGCTGAGCTATTCAGATCCTTTCGATTCTATACTTTTCTCTGTTATATATATTAATGTTGGTAAACAAACGCATTTTTTAAGCCAGCGTGTATCAAATATAAGAGTTTTAACAAGGCTCTGTAATATAAATATAAATTTAACGTATAAGACGGGCAACAAGAGCCAAATCGCGGATGACAATGCGTTATCCTAACGAAACTAAATAATTTTTCGTTAGAATTAAATACCGGTGCACAAGGCACCAAATTTTTACTTGGACACGGCCAAGATTTTAAATATGAAATAATCTCATATTTTGAGATTTAATTTCAATACCCCTTTAACCCCCCTACGGAAAATAAATAAATGAATGCAAGAGAAAAATATAGATCCGAAAATCGCTGAATCGGGAATCGAACCCGAGACCTTTCACTTGCCGGGCGACTGCTCTTCCAGCTGAGCTATTCAGATCTGAATAGCTCAGCTGGAAGAGCAGTCGCCCGGCAAGTGAAAGGTCTCGGGTTCGATTCCCGATTCAGCGATTTTCGGATCTATATTTTTCTCTTGCATTCATTTATTTATTTTCCGTAGGGGGGTTAAAGGGGTATTGAAATTAAATCTCAAAATATGAGATTATTTCATATTTAAAATCTTGGCCGTGTCCAAGTAAAAATTTGGTGCCTTGTGCACCGGTATTTAATTCTAACGAAAAATTATTTAGTTTCGTTAGGATAACGCATTGTCATCCGCGATTTGGCTCTTGTTGCCCGTCTTATACGTTAAATTTATATTTATATTACAGAGCCTTGTTAAAACTCTTATATTTGATACACGCTGGCTTAAAAAATGCGTTTGTTTACCAACATTAATATATATAACAGAGAAAAGTATAGAATCGAAAGGATCTGAATAGCTCAGCTGGAAGAGCAGTCGCCCGGCAAGCGAAAGGTCTCGGGTTCGATTCCCGATTCAGCGATTTTCGGATCTATATTTTTCTCTTGCATTCATTTATTTATTTTCCGTAGGGGGGTTAAAGGGGTATTGAAATTAAATCTCAAAATATGAGATTATTTCATATTTAAAATCTTGGCCGTGTCCAAGTAAAAATTTGGTGCCTTGTGCACCGGTATTTAATTCTAACGAAAAATTATTTAGTTTCGTTAGGATAACGCATTGTCATCCGCGATTTGGCTCTTGTTGCCCGTCTTATACGTTAAATTTATATTTATATTACAGAGCCTTGTTAAAACTCTTATATTTGATACACGCTGGCTTAAAAAATGCGTTTGTTTACCAACATTAATATATATAACAGAGAAAAGTATAGAATCGAAAGGATCTGAATAGCTCAGCTGGAAGAGCAGTCGCCCGGCAAGCTGAAAGGTCTCGGGTTCGATTCCCGATTCAGCGATTTTCGGATCTATATTTTTCTCTTGCATTCATTTATTTATTTTCCGTAGGGGGGTTAAAGGGGTATTGAAATTAAATCTCAAAATATGAGATTATTTCATATTTAAAATCTTGGCCGTGTCCAAGTAAAAATTTGGTGCCTTGTGCACCGGTATTTAATTCTAACGAAAAATTATTTAGTTTCGTTAGGATAACGCATTGTCATCCGCGATTTGGCTCTTGTTGCCCGTCTTATACGTTAAATTTATATTTATATTACAGAGCCTTGTTAAAACTCTTATATTTGATACACGCTGGCTTAAAAAATGCGTTTGTTTACCAACATTAATATATATAACAGAGAAAAGTATAGAATCGAAAGGATCTGAATAGCTCAGCTGGAAGAGCAGTCGCCCGGCAAGTGAAAGGTCTCGGGTTCGATTCCCGATTCAGCGATTTTCGGATCTATATTTTTCTCTTGCATTCATTTATTTATTTTCCGTAGGGGGGTTAAAGGGGTATTGAAATTAAATCTCAAAATATGAGATTATTTCATATTTAAAATCTTGGCCGTGTCCAAGTAAAAATTTGGTGCCTTGTGCACCGGTATTTAATTCTAACGAAAAATTATTTAGTTTCGTTAGGATAACGCATTGTCATCCGCGATTTGGCTCTTGTTGCCCGTCTTATACGTTAAATTTATATTTATATTACAGAGCCTTGTTAAAACTCTTATATTTGATACACGCTGGCTTAAAAAATGCGTTTGTTTACCAACATTAATATATATAACAGAGAAAAGTATAGAATCGAAAGGATCTGAATAGCTCAGCTGGAAGAGCAGTCGCCCGGCAAGTGAAAGGTCTCGGGTTCGATTCCCGATTCAGCGATTTTCGGATCTATATTTTTCTCTTGCATTCATTTATTTATTTTCCGTAGGGGGGTTAAAGGGGTATTGAAATTAAATCTCAAAATATGAGATTATTTCATATTTAAAATCTTGGCCGTGTCCAAGTAAAAATTTGGTGCCTTGTGCACCGGTATTTAATTCTAACGAAAAATTATTTAGTTTCGTTAGGATAACGCATTGTCATCCGCGATTTGGCTCTTGTTGCCCGTCTTATACGTTAAATTTATATTTAATCGATCAACTCTGATAAATAAGTAATTTTATTAAATTTCACAACGTTTCGGCCCTGATATAATAACATGATAGTATGAAAACGAAATAACTATGTTCCATATCATGTCATATTCTAAGATCGAATTTTTATTTTTTAAAAAAGTTGTGATTTATTTTGTTTTAAGAACATAGCACTTGATAAGGGCCGAAACCCACGGCCGAAACGTTGTGAAATTCAATAAAATTATACTTATTTGCCAGAGTTGGTCGATTAAATCATTACCATTACTTAGAAGTTATTAATTTTTTATAAGTTATTAACTTTTAACTATTTAAGTAGTTACTTTCCAACCTTATCGTTTGTCTCTCGCCCGCGTGGCTTCCCTTCCGGGGCTTTAAGCAAGTCATAATATCGATAGATCGAACGCAGTCGAGCGCGGCCGAGCGCTTACGGAAACGGCCGAAACGACGGAATAGAAGCAAGCAGCGACGAAGAAATTCAGTCAGTCGCTCCGCGCGCGTTGTGTTGAAAGGAATAATTTTATAGTAATAAGATATTATAAAACAAAATAATAATAAAAATAGTAATAATAAAAATAATAATAATAATTCTTAATTTGTCGCAATAACATCGCGTTTGGCTCTTAGTCGAGATGAAGATGGAGTTTTTTAAAAAAAAATAGGAGAGCTGACTCACAAATATTCTTATTAATAATAATAATTGTTGTAGAAAGACAATTAATACACAATTTTAATCGTTTGACCGATTGGATTCTATCTTCAACAAATGATATTAAAAATTAATTACAAAAATTTTTGAATCATTGTCGTTTTGCTTTGAAATCTCGATTCGAACGACTTTGAGTATCATTGTTTTTCTCTTTCTTATTGAACCTTGATTTGCTCTTTCTGGAAATTTCGTTTAAAGATTCTTGTTTTAGAATTTGACTTCGGCGTTGCAAAAACTAAATTATAATATCTGTTGTCAAATTTTTTAACGTCTCATCATATTCTTTCCAGAATCTTTTCGTTATGCTATTCAAATTCTTCTCCATTAAATTGTGGTTATTAAAAAAAATTATTAAACGTGTTGCTTACAAATAACTCTTTCATTCTCGTAATATGATTTTTCTGCAATTTCCATGCAATTATATAATTTTGATTGGAAATTTCACGTAAATGTTTTATATTTAAAATATAAATTTTAAAATAATATTCTGACATATCATATATCAAAGTAAATGTGATATCACGGTATAAGTAGATTTCGTAAGAATTCTTTGCTTCGATCGTTTTCGTATGGGTATTGCTTGTTTTACACGAGACTTTTTTATATCTCTTTTTTGAAAATTAATATAAAGTAACAAAGTTATATGTCAATAATATTATTTTAACTCTTATTGACTAGGAGAAAGTATGCAAAATCGTTAAAATTGTATTTCTACTGTATTTTATGAATAGAGTTAAAATATTCAAAGTGTTAACGTTGTTGTATCGCAGGTAGCCTCATTCAAATGTCGCATTGTTTATTTCCTTCTCAAAAGATATGCTACCACTTTGAGAAAGACAAGAAATTAAAGGAAGATGTCCAAAAAATGCGATTTTTTGACTTCGAGTGTAAAATAAAATTCGAGTTGTTTTAGGTCTCATACATCTAGAATAACAAAAATTATAATGGTTTTTTCTGGAAATGCAGGGAACATTTAAATATCATCATATGTATAGAAAAAAATCACGTAAATCAATACCTGTAAAAACTTATCCTACAAATACATTAATAATATAAAGAAATTATGCTAAGTAAAAATAAAAACTTTAAAATATTTTAATTTTATTTAATTAGACAGATAATAATCCTTAAGGTTCGCCAGTAATAATTAATAAAAATCTTTTCTCAATGGTAAAAGTCGACCAAACTGGCATTCATTTATTATAAATAATTAGTTAAAATACAACGTTCTTGACGCTATTTAAATTATTTTTATTTTTACCTATTTATTTATTTATTTGACTTTGTTATGAGGTTTTAGATTGTGAAAGACACATTAGTTTTGTCTCGATTTTCTTAACGCGTAGTGACTAAGATTTTTGCTAACTGTTAACATCTATTTATTTCTTGATTACTTCTGTCAATTCTACATTGTTCATTAAAACAATGGTGAATATTGTCGGTGGTATGCAGTGAATTTGATTTACTGTATTAATTTATTATGCATTTACGTTTGGTATGTAACATATTTTGTATATGAATTTATAATTATTTGTTGCGATAAAATGTATTAAAATTATAATTATTTATATGTAACTTTTTATAGATTTACTTGAAAAGGGCTGCAATGACAGCCGAAACGTTGTATTTTAACTAATTATTTATATAAAACAAACTGTTAATCTCGGCTCAAATTATTGTGTTACAATAAAAATAAAATCTCGACGGCAATCGGAGCCTGTGCGGATGACATGCACAAAATTAATAAATTAAAATGAGATCTCAAGTCAAACTCATTTATTAAATTCTAAACGTTTCGACCCATTTCGGGTCTTCTTCAGTAGCTGCAAAATACAAAGAAACAAAAAAATAAAATAAAAGATAATCGGTACAATCAGAAAATTATAAAACTCGTATACATACAATCCGCAAATAAATTAAATATCATTCTCCTCCCTATTCGAACCGTCCGGCCGTCGGAGTGTCTCCCTAACGGTGACCATCGTCAGGAAGGAAGCAGAGCAGTGACTCCCTTACCAACACTAATCAACATAGTATAAATTAAACGTGTAAGATCCCCAAGAATTATAAATTAAAAACCGGGAAGAACACTCACCCCGACAGCAAAAACAGAGAGAAGACGATGCTACACGTGACACATCACTCTAACGACTGTGCGGTATTCTACCTCGACACAGTCGATACATATATACGCAAAAAAAAACAAATATAAAAATAAAATATGAAAATAAAAATAAAAACAACCAATACTTATCGGCACTCATGTCAAAGGTCTAACGAAAAAATCCGGTTATGTATAATCACAAAGCTAGATTTTGGTAAATTTTTCAATTAACAGATCAAAATTCTCGTTTAATTTGTCGGTGTCGCTATGTAAATTTAAACTATTCTTCTGACGCTTTATGTGGATCATTTCGGATATCAAACGTTTACCTAAAAAAGGCTCCTCATCCAAGATTTTTACATCCTCCCAATTAAATTCATGGTTCAATATATGTTCCGATATGACTGATAATTGTGACGCGTTTCTTTTTATGTTGCTGCGATGTTCTTTCATCCTAGTTTTCAACAATCTACCCGTCTGCCCTACATACGACGCATCACAATCCATACAATCAATTTTATAAACTACATTGTTATGGAGTTCCCTTGGTAACTTATCCTTGTGTACTTTGATGAATTTACGGAGACTGTTAATTGCTGTATAGGATGGAATGACATCCAAATCACGTGTAATGTCCTTGATTCTCTTTGATACATTATTAATATACGGAATATTAAAGTACGAAACTTTTTTCTGCGTTGGAATCTTGTCATTGCATATATTTGTTCTATTGTTATGCAACTTATTATTGTACCGGAAGAACAACTTTTTTAACCGCGCTTGTAATGTTTGAAATATCAATTTGAGAGGATAATTATTAGACAAAAGAACTCCAATCATAGACTCAAAATTATCTTTATGGAATTTCGGATGAGATAGCCAAAAAACTCTATCTATGAGGCTGATAATGGTGCCTTTTTTATGGCAGAGAGGATGCTGCGACTCAAAATTTAAATATCTACCTGAATACGTCGGCTTATGAAATAAATCAAACTCAATGCTTCCATTATTTATAATAATAGTGACGTCTAAAAAATTCAATCGGTTGTCAACCCCCTCCTCCATGGTGAACTGCAATCTAGGATGGAAAGAATTGAAAGTGTTTAAAACAATTTTAAGCATGGAGGGAGGGGCCGCCAACGCGATATCGTCAACATATCTAAAATAAAATGGAAATGACATTGGAATCGCAGCAATCGCTCTATACTCCAAATCTTGCAACGTGATATCCGCAATGATCGGTGAGAGGGGGGAACCCATAGGCGTGCCAAAGGTCTGTTGATAACATACATTATTAAACATAAAATAAGTCGAATTCATAATAAAACGAATTGCCAATAAAAATTCATTCCGTGGAATAATACACTCTTTTTCAATATACCCCCATCTGTTAATTAAACTATCGATAGCCATATCCAATGGTACGTTGGTGAACAATGATGTAACATCTAGTGAAACTAACTTCACATCCCTATCCACACATAAACCATTTAATTTGTTCACTAATTGGAAACTATCAGAAATAGCCGAATCAGGTTTCGGAATTGCCTTATATATTATCTTATGTAAAAATTTTGCCAAGTAATAAAGAGGTGTATTCCTAGATGACACGATGACACGTAAAGGGCAATTCGGTTTATGCACCTTCGGCAGACCATACGCTCTCGGTAAAACTCCGTCCGTGCAGTTCAGGGATTTATATGTTGTTGAAGAAATGTAATTCTTCATTTTCCATCTATTTAAAATCCCGTGTAATTTAATTATTTATAATAAATGATTGCCAGTTTGATCGACTTTTACCATTGAGGAAAGATATTTATTTAATTAACCAAAAAGGTTACATAAAATAATTTTTTTAATTTCTTATATCCTACAAAAAATAATATTGTATTAAAAATTTATAATAATAAAAAAAATAAAAAATAAAAAAAATAAAAATTAAAAAATAAAAAAAAATATATAGAAATTAAAATTAAAATAAAAAATTAAAAAATAAAAATTATTTTTTAATTAAAAAATTAAAAAACTTAGCACTGCGTAATTAAACAAGCAATATGTTAAAATTAATGTATTTCTTTGCTTGAATGTCCTTCAATTAAAGTTTAGCAGTGCTAAATTTTTTAGTTTTTTAATTTAAAAAAAATTATTTTTTAATTTTTAAAAAATTTTTAATTTCTATATATTTTTTTTATTCTTTAATTTTTATTTTTTTTATTTTTAATTTTTTTAATTATTGCAAATTTTTAATATTATTTTTTGTAGGATGTAGGAAATTAAAAAATTATTTTATATAATCTTTTTGGTTAATTAAATAAAATTAAAATATTTTAAAGTATTTATTTTTACTTAGCATAATTTTTTTATATTATTAAATTTTGTAGGATAGGTTTTTACAGGGGCATTACGCGGACTTAGCACCTTTTTTTACCTTTTTTTAAAAAGGTAATTTTTTTAGGGATATCACTCTTTTTTGTACTATACATTAATTTTTTTTAATTTTAGAACATTAATATTTTAGATAAAGAAATATATTACGGAAAAAGATCAGTATCAGAAATGATATACATAAAAAGACAAAATAATAGTCTCAATCTACAGACTGATGTTGAAAATCTATCTGATATTTATATCGATTTATATCTGATATTTATATAGAGAGACTACCTAAACTCTAAGGTTAAATAACAAATACAAAATGATTATAATTGTTTGTCACTTTTCGTTTCCAACTGAGCTTCAGTTTCCTCTGAGCCGTTCTACTGACATGAGGATTACACTAGCGTCACTTTTGTTACTGTTACAATTAAAATATTGTCACATCATAAATATATGTAAGTTTTTATTAGCATTTTTTTATACCATGTGTTAGATTATTGTTTTATAACGCACTTGATTTTGGTTCTTATAATTAGTGAGGTGTAATGAGAAAATTATTTTAATTTATAGAATGCGATTAATATTTTATATTTTAACACCTGCCAACCTCGTAGTCAGAAAACTAGAGAGGATCGCTTCCCACAGTAACGTAAATGTGATGGCTCAGTGAGAGTCATATTAATGTTAATCTTACGACGTTTTATTTCGTTTACTGATGTAACTGCGTTTAAATATGTTTATTAGACGTTTATACGTTAAAAACATTTAGACTTTGGTGATTTTAATTTTGCTTTTTGTACTGCGCTGAAGAAGATCCGAAAAATTGGATCGAAACGTTCGCTTTTTCATTTGTTTTAACTTTCGAGTGTATTTTTATAATTTTAGATTAATTTAAACTTTATTGTTTATATCAGTACATATTGATTAAATGTAATAAATTAGTTTTTATAACCGGAATATTACTTCTGCTCTTATTAGCCTTTTATATGTGTAATACTTTATTTGAATTAAAGAGCATTTAATTAGTATATTGTTTTGAATATTTTTGTTAAAAAAAATATTTAACACATTTATATGATAATTTAACATATTGTATTGTGTTAATTAAATTTAAATGTTAAATTATTAAAACAACTGAACATAGATGTAAAAATAACACAATGTGCACTCATATTAATTTTACACAATAAATATGTTCTGCTTTATTAGTGACAAAGATTTAGGTGTTAAAATTTACAGAAAAAAATGTTGATTTTCTATTTTATAATATAAGTAAAAATGATAAAATCTAATATTAATATATTTTTATTTAATTTTTACATTAAAACAATTACAATAATAAATAATTACAATAATAAGTAATTTGTACGCTAGCATGTTCTTGGTGCCAAATTAATCTGCAAATAATAAACTATCTAAATATTAAAATAAAGTATTTATGGCAGCATTTAACCCATTAAACATCGAGAATTAATCTTCTGGTATCATATATATATATATATATATATATATATATATATATATTCCAGGTGTATGCATAAGTCTTTTCCGGTTTTTTGGTAAAAAAAACACGTAATTTTCAAGGGAAATTAATTTTTTTTTTTTCAAAATATTGGCCATCGGCTTCTACACATTTTGCCCATCTTTCAGGTAATTTATGAATACCATGCCAGAAAAACTGCTTGTCTTTTGCGGCAAACCATTTGTCGAGCCATTTTTTAACTTCCTCGAAATTGCTGAAGTGCTGCTCTGCGAGCGCGTGTCCCATTGATGTGAAAAGGTGATAGTCAGATGGCACCAAGACTGAGGAGTACGGTGGGTGCGGAAGGATGTCCTATCCAAGCGATTTCAAGGTGTCTTTCACTGGTTTTTCTGTGTGAGACGGCGCATTGCCGTGTAACATAATCACTTTGCCATGTCTTCTGGCCCATTCCGGTCGTCTTTCGATCTTTCCCATTGCTCGTAAACGTCTGCTGATTGTTTCTTGTGATACATGTAATGCTTCTGCTAATTGCCATATATATATATATATATATATATATTTATACATACTTACATATATGATACAAGATTTTATTCTTGATGATAATGGCGGCTTTATGATATGGTTTTATACTTAACATGACTCTGTAATGAGGGTTTATTTCATTTTTGAAAATATTATAAAAATTTTAATTACATTTTAAGAGAATATAAATATTTATATATATATGCGACACAAGATTTTATTTGCTTGATGATAATATCGAAGGTTTATTTCATTTTAAAACTATAAAAATTTTTAAATCATTTTATGAGAATATAAATATTTATACATACATATATGCGACACAAGATTTTATGCTTGATGATAATGTCGGCTTTATGATATGGTTTCTCTACTTAACATGACTCTGCAATGAGAATTTATTTCATTTTTTTAAATAATATAAAAATTTAAAAGACATTTTATGAGCATATAAATACATACATATATATATATATATATATATATATATATATATATTTATACATACTTACATATATGATACAAGATTTTATTCTTAATGATAATGTCGGCTTTATGATATGGTTTCTCTACTTAACATGACTCTGTAATAAGGGTTTATTTCATTTTTGAATATATTATAAAAATTTTAAATACATTTTAAGAGAATATAAATTTTTTTATATATATACACAAGATTTTATTTGCTTGATGATAATGTCGAGGGTTTATTTTATGAAAATATAGAAATTTTTAAATCATTTTATGAGAATATAAATATTTATACATACATATATGCGACACAAAATTTTATGCTTGATGATAATGTCGGCTTTATGATATGGTTTCTCTACTTAACATAACTCTACAATGAAGGTTTATTTCATTTTTTATAATAACAGATTTCATGCTTGATAATAATGTCGGCTTATTACACGGTTACTCTACTTAACAGAACCCTGCAATCAGGATTTATGTAATTTTTTACCATTGTATAAACATTTAAATAATTGCATCTTATGAGAATATAAATATTTAAATATATATATATATATATATATATATATATATATATGATACCAGAAGATTAATTCTCGATGTTTAATAGTTTTAATGCTGCCATAAATACTTTATTTCAATATTTAGATAGTTCATTGTCTGCAGATTAATTTGGCACCAAGAACATGCCAGCGTACAAATTATTTGTTATTGTAATTATTTATTAATGTAATTGTTTTAATGTAAAAATTAAGTAAAAATATATTAATATTAGATTTTATCATCCCCACTTATATTGTATTATAAAATAGAAAATAAACATTTTTTTTGTAAATTTTAACACCTAAATCTTTGCCACTAATAAAGCAGAACACATTTATTGTGTAAAATTAGATATGGGTGCATTGTGTTATTTTTACATCTATGTTCAGTTGTTTTAATAATTTAACCTTTAAGTTTAATTAACAATGCAATATGTTAAATTATCATATAAATGTGTTAAATATTTTTTTTAACAAAAATATTTTAACAGAGACTATATTTTTAACAAAAAAGAAACAATTTTTTCTATTGTGGAAGTATTGACATGTGTTTTTTCAAAATTTCTTATTACAAACTGCAGATCATTTCATTGACTTTTACACATACATATTTTAAAGTTCGCTCTTTCATTTTTTGATTAGATTCAGTATTGATTAGATCCATTATATATAAAGCAATAATTAATTTTATCCTCGAATTTTTCAGACTAAATAATTATCTAAAAAAATTTGCTAAATATTTTGATAGACAGACCTTTTTAGATAATCAATGTATGTGCCCAAAACTACGAGAATTATTTTACAATAAATAAAATGCTCGAAATATAGCCAGCTTATCATATATTCGAAAATACGAGTTTTTTGGATTAAATATTTATTTAGTGGCAGCCCATGGTCAGAACTATACTATAGAATTATAGAAATCATCGAAAACTATAACATTTTATTGTTTAAATTTAGAAAAATGTGTTAACTTTCAGCTAAGTTAGCATATCATTTTTGAAGTTTATTCCAATGAATTTTATATTTTTCGCCGAATTCTATAGCTCTACAACATTTTTTAACTAGTTTTAGCAATTAAAGCGATAATTAATTTTTTCCAAATTTTACGCCCAGATTTATGTATTATTATGTTATACAGTTGAATTTGTGTTAAATTTTACAGATATCATATGCACTGGATCCTGGGGGGGGGGATTAAACTCCCCTCGCAAATTATAAATATTTGTCGTTTATCTTAGTGTAACAGCTAAGCATAAAACAAAAAATATTAATAAAATAATTTTACAGAACCTTCCCTCCTTATCGATGTTTGAATTCCCTAGTGGAACATATATAAACTCACATATATAAGATCAGCCACAAATAATATTCAGAACATCTATAATATCAATAATTAATAATATCCTCTAAATAATATCAATAGCATCAACAATCAATAATATTCTCAATAATTTCAACTATCAATAGCATTCATATCCAATATAATAATGAAGTAATCGCATTAATACTCACTAAGTATTTGAGTCGCAAAAATCAATGCGAAAGTCGAATTTAAAAATTAATCTAAATATGACTCATCAATTCCTTGCAAGAAAAAAAATTTTTACTTAATAATCAATTGCCGTTCGACGTCCAAAACGTCATAGCTTTCTGTCAGATTTAATAAAAACAACTTAACAAGTTAATACAACTTTTAATTGGAAGAAAAAAGTTTTTTAAGGTAATTCTATTTCATCTTCGATAAACGACTGATGATCGTTTCATGTCAATACATGTTGCAAATTTTCCTGGCCAATCAACCAAGGGAAGGTTTTATCACATGTATTAAATTATATATTATTTTTTATGTTTCTCATTGTATTAACTTGAATTTTAACCATTTGACACATAATGTATTTTGCAAGTCTAAATTTCCGATACATCAAATGTACTTGACATTTTATAGACTAATTTGTTTGATGTTGTTATATTAATACTTTTTTAACCGATCTATTGTAAACACTCGATGTGTATTATATTTATATGTATTTATCATTTTGTTTATGCTGAAGAGGGTCATAAAGTTGACCGAAACGTACGAAAAATAGTTAGAGTTCATCAACAACTAAAAGGCAATAAAAGCTAATTAAATTCTATCAATTAGTAATTTATTTTGTGAAAGGATGTATAACATAAATATTAAAATTCAGACAGAAATAAATTTGTTCGAACGTTTCGGTTGTCTTTTCCAACTTTCTTCAGCGCATACAATTAAAAATAGAGGTTAATAAAATTTAACAATAAATTACTTATAAATGTCATTATACTAAAACTATACAGAGTCAAGATATTTTATTTTAAATAAGCGAAAACAACGCATTTGTAAAGATTTGTTCTTAAATTATTACTCTTATTTGCCATTAATTTTTGTTTATTATTGTCCCTAGTGGATGTATATGTATATTATATATGTCACGTTTGCAGATAATATATTTTATATAAATAAAATAAGTATAAAAAATATTAAAAATATAATATAATAAAAGAAAAATTTTAATAATCAATTACGAGTAATTTATGAGTCGCCAGTGAAATAAAAATAAAAATATAAAATGTGTTAATAAACCGACCACAACTGGCAATGTTATTCTTTAGTTAGTAACTGATGTTAGTTCGTTTTCTAATATCACGACGTTAATGTTCAATAAACGTAAGACGAATTTTAGTATGAATTTTATTATGTAGAAGTGTGTCAATTTATTTCTTAGCAGACTTGATAAGGACCTGAACTAAGGTCGAAACGTTGTCTGAATTTTGAATAAATAACTAAAGAATAACATTGCCAATTGTGATCGGTTTATTAACACATTTTATATTTTTATTTTAATAATCAATATAAAAACATGTAAGAAAACGCTTTAGAGTTAGAAAGAAACGCAAAAAGTAACGTGTCATCAGTAACTTTCAATATATTTTTTTCTGATGTTTTATTTATTCTTTTCAACTAATTTAAAAAAAAAATAAATTTAGTAAAATTTATTCTGTTTAGAAATTAAATACATGCTTCTGAAAGTAATTCTCTTTTCTATATCTTATTATTAATGTTTTTAGTTTGAAAATCTAATATATTGTCAAAGATGGTGTAGTTAATAAATTTTTGATACATCGGAAGATATTTTTATGTTCTTTTAATTCAAAATTCAAAGAATCAGCAACACATCTGCCATGTATGTATGCGAGTTTATAAGATCTAAAAACTCACCATTAAAAAAAGGTAAAAAAAGGCGACCAGTTAAGGGCACGCCATTAACAAAAATTATCCATTGCAAATCCATGTACAATAGAATTGTATGAAAAATTATCGATTATAAACCCATGTACAATTTAAAATTAATATAAAATAAAAAAAAATAAAAAAATTTTAGTTAAAAAAACTGGGCGCGCTGCTAAATAATATTCTAATGATATTAAAATTAAATTGTTACTTTTAAACTCATTGCAGCGCGCCCAGTTTTTTAACTAAAATTTTTTTGATTTCTTTTTATTTTATATTAATTTTAAATTTGCATAAGTTTTTAAATTTTAATTTTTTATAAAAATGTTTATTTATTCGCGCAATAATTGGACATTACTTTTTGTAGAGATATTAATTTTAGAACATAAATTTTTGTCAATTGATAGATTTTTTTATTTAAAAATACTTTTTTGTTTAACACTTTTTCACATGGCGCATGGACTTGGCATCTTGTTTATCTTTTTTTTTTAAAGATAAGTTTTTTTATGGTACGATTCTACATTTGCAAATTTAAATTTTTATTGATTCATTATACAACTCTATATATGTCTGCAACTTTAATTTTCCACTGGTACAAGTTTCTACTTTCACTTGGCGCAATTTTTTTTTATTTTATTACTTTTGTTACGATTGTACATGGGTTTATAATCGATAATTTTTCATACAATTCTATTGTACATGGGTTTGCAATGGATAATTTTTGTTAATGGCGTGCCCCTAACTGGTCACCTTTTTTTACCTTTTTTTGAAGGTAAGTTTTTAGAGATTATATCATTCATTTTTGTATATGATAAGCATCTTTAAATAAATAAGCAAAGAACCCGCCACCACCCCCGTCATATTTCAAAATATGACGGTCCTCTTTGCTTATTATAGATAAAAATAACTATCTTGTATTTTAAGTAAAAAATATTTTTTTGCACTTCACAAATAATGCAGAATGTAAAGCGTTGTCATGAAATTACTAATATATTACGAAACCTTTTTTTATATAGGACTGATCAAATTACAATATTAAATAATTAAATAGTAATAGTCATAAACTTGATATTATAAAAATCTATTTAGAAAGAATTTTATAACTACTTTATTTTATATCGAATTAGTATTATTTATTACCTATTTTTTGTAAAAATATTATATAAACATCTTTAGCATTTATACACATTTATCTTTAACAAGATAAATCTAATATCAGTGCTATAGGAACTATTTTACAATTTTTCTGGCATTTTCTTATTACAGGTACATATATATCCAATAATTAATATACAAAATTAAATATTATTTATCACACAATTTGTATCAAAATAATATATTTTTTAAAATTTCTTTTAAATTTATTTAATCATTTTTATCATTGTGATTGTAGTGGCAAGGATCTTATTGCTCATTGTCATTGCAAGCATCTGGCCTGTATATACCATAATATATTGCGTAATACATTGGCTAAGTATGACAATATGGATTTTGATAGATTCCCATGGAATATTGGAATTTTGTCGGACTTACAGTCATCCACCACATATGCAGCCTACAATTAAAGAACGCATTTATTTTATATTATTTGCTTTCGTTATTGGCATAGTTCACATTTTTATATATCTCAATGCTGTAGATAGCAAAACATTTTGGAAACATCTATCTTTCTATGTTATCTGCTTTTTTGAAAATATTGCAGCAAATTTATCATGGCAATATGCTTGTCCTCCTGCAGTTAAAGAGGCTTGGTACTTTAATATAATCTTTATTATTTGTATCATTTCCTTTTTCTTGGGAATTACAGCAATGCTTTTGTACTATATTGTCTTTCATCCCTCAAAAAGACAACATACTTCAAACGCACCAGTTCAAGCAATGTAACTTTGATATTTATTTACATTAAAAAATGAGAGATAAACTATACAATATGCAATTAACCTTATCTTATGACTTTTATAAATCTTATGATAAAATCTAACTCTCTCTTAATCTTTATTATGAAAAGAATCTCGGTATTATATGAAATAATTTCATTGTATAGTTTAACTTTCAAAAATTTTGCAAAATAAAATAACTCATACATTGTATTTCTACCATACATATAAAAAAAGACAGGTAAATATAAATAAATAAATATATATTTATATTTATATATATATATATATATAAAATGTTGGATTTTTATTATATATATATAATTTTAAAAAATCTTTGTTATATGCTATTGAATTTTAATACATACAATTTTGATTATATGTATTTTAATTGATTATACTTATAAGTATTTTTATATTATCTTAAAAAGACTGCATAGAATTATTTGTGCGACACTCTTATACGTATGTATAATTAATAGGGACCAACTACACATTTTTTTTTCCACTGAAATTTTGATAAGAATCTTTTGACTTAAAATGATATAACATTTCTCAGGATTATACAGAGAGATTGTATGAATTTAGAGTACTATAATAGTCTAATAGAATATATGTGTAAGATTGACATATGTGATATTATTTGATAATGTTAATACTCAAGAATTTAAACTGCCATAATATTTTCAATAATATATAAATAAATGGAAAATTGAAAGAAAAATATATATTTGATATATATTATTAATATAAAAATACTTTTCCTTTAAGATAAAAATAAATAGAACTAAATAAAAAATACATTCTAATCTTCTAAAACATTGCATTCTATAATTGTTTATTACAATATCAGGTATCAAATAATTAAAATAATACATACTTTTTTCTCACTTATTTTGAAAACAATCTGATCACAATGTTTGATTTTAATTAATTTTTTTTCACTCTGTTCATTTTTTATACTTACTGTAAGGTACTTAATGTACTTTTATACAAAATATACTAGCAATAATAAAAACAATCTCAATATTAAAATTAAATTATAAAAAAGATACTGTGATATTATATTGATGAGAAATGTACATTTATAATTGTATTAAATACAAAAATAAACATGCTAACAATTACTATATATACATATTTTCATAATTATCAAACTTAAAAATATAATATTGTTACCAAAGAAGAAAACACTATTTAAAAACTCTAAAAGTTCATAATTTGTTAAATTAGTAATTAAATACTGCATCTTGTATAATTTTTAAGCTTTATTTTTTATTTTTCTTTATTTAATTGAATAGATATTAACATCCAATGTAGCATACAGAATAAATTAACAACCAAAGAAATAAATCTTAACTTTGAAATATATTTTTGTTTCTTTTAAATATCAATCAACTGGATTTTGTACTACTATTAATATGAATTCTTTATCTGGTGCCACCATAATTTTATGTTTTTTGCTACGTATGCGCAAGAAAGTTAAATCATTTGTTGGATTCAAGTCACGTACGACAGAACGAGCTTTATCTGACAATTGGCTTATCAAATCTGCGTATTGAACTGTTGTCATATTATCTAATGTTGACTTTATAGGAATACCTAAAACAGATATAATTTTATAAATTTTTGTTTACAACTACGAGTAAATCATGTCAATGATCTCATGTAATACCTTCTGCATTCACCACTATTGTTCCAACTACCCTTTTATGAGACTGAATTCGTTTCATAGTTTCTTCAACCTCTTATAAATTATTTCATCAAAATTTATTAATAAAATTTTTATTTTAAATATTCCAATAACGGAAGCAAATAATATGGAATAAATGCGTTCTTTAATTGTAGGCTGCATATGTGGTGGATGACTGTAAGTCCGACAAAATTCCAATATTCCATGGGAATCTATCAAAATCCATATTGTCATACTTAGCCAATGTATTACGCAATATATTATGGTATATACAGGCCAGATGCTTGCAATGACACTGAGCGATAAGATCCTTGCCATTACAATCACAATGATAAAAATGATTAAATAAATTTAAAATAAATTTTAAAAAATATATTATTTTGATACAAAGTGTGTGATGAATAATATTTAATTTTGTATATTAATTATTGGATATATATGTACCTGCAATAAGAAAATGCCAGAAAAATTGTAAAATAGTTCCTATAGCACTGATATTAGATTTATCTTGTTAAGCTAATCGAATACTGCGATGATAACTAGCCATTGCCCAACCCATGCTCACAAGTGAGCTGATAATGCTACCTGCTTGATGTACAACTGAAAAAAATATAGAAGCTAATTAAGAAAATTATTAAAAATATATGCATACTCATACGTATAGGCATTTATATAAGATTTATATAATTGAAATATTATTGAAATAATAGCAAAATCTGATTTTGTATCACAGACTGTAAACTTGCACATAAAGTATTGTGACAATAAATTTGCAAATAATAACATTGAAATTGAAATTGAAAATTGAAATTGAAATTGAAAATTGAAATTGAAATTGAAAATATCTAATTCCGCACGCTGTCAATATAGCGGAGGGCAACTATCGCCGTCTGTTGTAAAACGTGAGAACTGGACATTTCCAATACTATGCATCTATTGCATGTGTTGTGTACGTGTGATATATGTGTGCGCATGTGTTGTATACGTGTGAATACGTGTAGCACGATACTACTATGTATGCGTGGTCGATGATGATAATAATAATGATGACGGGGACGTTTCTTAAAAGAAATTTTTCATATTTCGACTTTGCATTTATTATTATCTTTCTCTATCTTCAGCTTTTATAATCGATAATATTTCAATGAATGTATATATAATAATTCATTAATAGTGGATAATTAGAAATAAATAATTTTGTTTAGTCATTTAACATACTGGATGAGTTTATCAATTTTATTACAGCCAATTATCTATTGCTATAAAAATATGTACATTCAGCAAACAGAACGAATCCGTTTGATTAACATTAAGTTACCTGATTTACAATAGAATATCTTTTTATTCTAAACGTCGCTCTATTTAGATAATACTGCTCTTAGGATTTCAGATTAGGATCTCAGAATTATATATGTGTGGACAGAGTGTGAAATTCAGAGGTCAACCGGTTGACGTTTTACCATCTCAAGGTCGTATTGACACAATTAATTTATATATGCTTTAATATGATTCAAATTCTAAAAAAGGTTAAATGATATTTTATTTTAATTTATGTCAGGTGTATTTTAATGTTTATACACGGTTTAATGAGCGTTTGTGTTATGCGGTTTATGTAATATTTTAAATGACTATTATATAAATTGTCATTCTATGATTTAATATTTCGTAAATGTGATATTTTTCGTTTGTAATTTTTAGACTTGATAAGGACCCAAAACAAGGGTCGAAACGTCGTCCTTAATTTTGTTTGATATCTAACCAACAACAAAGAGATATTTTTTTATGCCAGTTGGGTCGTTAAAAATTATTTGATTTATAATAATTTCATTCAATGTATTTTCCCAGCAAACACCGATATATAATTGTTACATTGCTATAATAAAACGGAATATAACAGGTAATATAACGTGTATGTTACATGTAACATCCATGTTAGTTGTAATTTCCCACTCATAGATGTAACATTTTAATATAACATATATTACATTGTAGTTATATTGTAATTATATACCAAATAGCACATTGATGTATTGATAAGTCAGTGCTATCTTGGAATATAATGACAATATAACTACAATGTAATAAAAGTTTTGCGTGAAGCTGGACAAGACGCCGCTGGAAACTTTTGAAATGCTCAAGAAAGTTTTCGGGGACGATTGCCTTTCCAAATCGCAGTCAAACAGATGGCACAAGATGTTTAGAGAAGGTCGGAAGGAGGTCGCCGACGAGGCCCGCGCAGGACGCCCGTCAACATCGCGAACGGACGACAATGTGACTCGTGTGCGCCAATTATTGAATTCAGACCGTCGAATGAATGTTCGCTTAATGTCGGAATTATTGAACTTGCCGAAAACGATTGTTCACGAGATTGTATCGGAAGACTTGGCCATGCGGAAGATTTGCGCAAAATGGAAACTCCATCACGACAACGCGCCGGCTCACACCGCCTTTGTTATTACGGCCTACCTGACCCGGATCGGTGTGGCAACGGTGCCGCAGCCGCCCTACAGTCCCGACTTGGCCCCGGCGGACTTTTTTTTATTTCCTCGGCTGAAAAGGGAGCTCAAAGGACAACAGCTCGAGTCGGTTGACAACGTACAAGCTACTTCGACGGCCTCCCTGAACAGCATCCCAGTCAAGGAGTTCCAGAAATCTTATGACGCATGGAAATCGCGTTGGCAAAAATGTATTGACGCAGAAGGGTCATACTTCGAACAATTTTAAGTTGTTTTACCTATGCGATCAATAAATTCTTTTTTAAAAAAATGCGACGCATTACTTTCCGGACAAACCTGTATATCTAATATTAAAAATGTTACATCTATGAGTGGGAAATTACAACTAACATATACGTTACATGTAACATGCTTGAGTATATAACATTTATATATTGTGTTTGCTGGGTTAATATAATAATAATAATTTAATAATTTATTACAAAGAGATTTCTTCCCCTGCCTCTTCTTCTCGGTCTCCAATGATAATTAACTGCAGATAATTTATATAAAAACAACATAAAATGATTCTCTTGTACCCGGATCTCTGCTCTTCTTCTTCTTGGTCTCTATTCTGAAAGTATCAAAGATTATATATTACAATTAATTAACTACATATAGTATAATAGTATTTTGTGATTTATTCTAATTTAATGTTTCGATTACAAATAAATGAAAGAAAGCAGCATATAAGAAAATTGCTTATATATAAAATATTTATGCATTCTTTTTGCTATATATTATAAATATTTTTTTACATACATTGCATTTGGATGTATTTGTAAAATGACGTATCTAAATATATTATGATGTAAGAAACTTATGTCGATTAGGCTCGACTTATTGAGCTCACTGAACTGGTCGATCAGGCTGCGCCTGGATAAGCTGTGCAGGTTCGTCAAGCCAGGCCTGGATAGTTTAAGCGGGCCGGTCAAATTGACTTGATACACGTAATGTGTTTGAGAGTTTGTAAGTGGTGAGACAGTTTCTTTGTTATGGTTTGTACTTGTACGTTTCTATTATACTGAAGTGATGGTCCAAAGAAAGAACTGAAACGTTTATACTGAATAAACTTGTGTATAGTATAAGTTATTGTGTTATTTTTGCGCTCCTACACCTTGCGCTTGGCTCTATAAGCCGTGTTTAGATTTGTTTTAGATTAAATAAGTTATGTGATTTTATTAATAATTTATCATTAGACACTGTTTGTTTATTACCTACTTGTAATATGTGTGATGTTCTTAATAATGCAATGTTAAGTCGTATTGTTTCCAAAAATATATTATTAATTGCTAAAGACACGATTAACTGTGTTTCATATTTAAAAAATAACGATGATGATAACTTAAAAACAGCTGGACTTTCGAAACAAATTAAAATTATACATAATTTCGATGCTAGTTTAGGTCATATGAAATTGAAAGAGTAAGTGTTAAATTTGAAGTGGTAGATAGAGTGTATGTTATTGGAAAACAATTTCCATTATCTTTGAGTTATGGTATCACTATTCATAAAAGCCAAGGATTGAGTTTGCGAAGTGCAATTATGGACATCGGTAACTCTGTATTTAGTTGTGGTCAAATTTATGTTGCATTATAGTAATGCGAGTAACATCTCTAGAAGAATTACATTTAATTAATTGTGGTCCTTTAGCAGTAATAACTAGCGAAAAAGCTATTATTGAATATAATCGTCTAAAACAGATACACAATCGAAATGTAGAAATGATTACTATGACAAAAGAACGCTATCGTAAAGTGAAAGATGAGCGTTGCTAAAAATAAATACTGTTCAAAAATCAAGTTCAGATAAAACAGTTCGACGAAGTACTGCTTGGATCATACGTGGTTGCCACAATACAGATAAAGTTTTATGCTATGCAAATGCAGTATTACAATGTTTATTACATTTAAATGTCATTAGGCAACAATTATTTAATTGTGATAAATCAGATCTTTTACGTATATTAATGCATCAATATGAATATGGATTATCTCATTTAAATACATATGCAATACGGCAATAGTTAGGAGAACATTTTTCGAACACCGTGAAACAAAATGTATCCCATTCTTTAACGACTCTTTGCGAAAAATTGATTTTGTTAGAAATTTGATAGAACATCAAGTTACTTCTACTAAACGATGCAAAATTTGTGGCAATACTAAAACTATTGTTGATAAAAATATTACTGTTTTAATTCCAATTAATAATTTGAAAAACAAAAGTTATAATCTTAATGATTTATTAAATAATAATACGAATACTAAGTCGGCTCTTTAATTTTTAAAAACACGAATTAATTTTCTCGCCTATTTCTTTACAGGGGAAATTAAGAGAGGAACAAGGGAAATTTCTGAGATCCCAACCATCCCATCAAACACAGTATGTAAATGTTATATACTTAAGCATGTTACATGTAACGTATATGTTAGTTGTAATTTCCTACTCATAGATGTAACATTTTTAATATTACATATATTACATATTGTAGTTATATTGTCATTATATCCCAAGATAGCACTGACTTATCAATACATCAATGTGCTATTTGGTATATAATTACAATATAACTACAATGTAATATATGTTATATTAAAATGTTACATCTATGAGTGGGAAATTACAACTAACATGAATGTTACATGTAACGTACACGTTATATTACCTGTTATATTCCGTTTTATTATAGCAATGTAACAATTATATATCGGTGTTTGCTGGGATAGGATACAAATTCCTTAGTTTCCAAATTTTCTTTCTAAATTATCGCAATAACATCGCGTGTGACTCTATGGCTGAGAGGAATGAAGTGTAAATCGTGATTTATTAAATGTTACGTTTTCACACTGGAATAAATCATACAATGAATCATTGTACTGGAAATGATATAATATTTAAAAATGAAATAACATTGGCAAAGAGGTAGTTGTAATTCATTTTAGAGTATTTTCATAAAATGATAAATTAATAAAAGCAACACAAAAATTAAATCTATGTGCTGGTCCAACAACTAAAGTATTAATAGCTGGGCAGTTATATAAAACGATGAATGCTATATTCCATCAAGGTTTGTCTATTGATAAAGGTCCTTATATAAGAATGTGTAGAGAAGGAGTATCTAACATTTGGATTGCAAAGTTGATGATGTGCTAGTTAAAAAAAACAGTGGTCTAGAGGTGCTAAAAATATTATGTAATACAAAAAATGGCTAATAAATAATATATATAACATATATAAAACTATAAAATTTGTAAAACAAATAAGCAATTTTATATTGAATCTTTTCATTAAAAATACATTATTGAAATTATAAACTTATAATAATAAAAACTTAATCGTTTAATTTTAAATGATAATAAATATATACTAGAAAAAATGATATCCATAAAAAAACTTATCTTTAAAAAAAAGGTAAAAAAAGGGCGCCATGTTTACGTGTCATGTGTAAAAGTATTATAAAAAAAAATGTAAAACTTATGTTGTAAAATTAATATATTCCTAAAAAAAAGCAGCGCCAAGTTTTTTAATTTTTTAAAAATTTTTTCTCTTTTTTTTATTTAGTATTAATTTTTGCATAAGTTTTTAATTTTCAATTTTTTTTACAAATTTTTATTAATTTGGCGGAACTTTTTTGATATCTTTTTTTTAGAAATATTATATTTTAATTTTACAACATAAGTTGTATATTTTTTTTATAACATTTTTACACATGACACGTAAGCTTGGTGCCCTTTTTTTTGAAAGGCAAGTTTTTTTATGGATATTGATATATCAGAGTGAATAATTAATTGAAAATTTTAAATACTTTTATCTTTAATTTATAATTTATTTTATTTATTATTTATTGAAGATATAAAATTCACATACTTACATCATTTTTTATGTAGTTTCCATGGAGTGCAATTTAAGTATTCCAACGCTTCGGAAGTGCACGAATACCTCTAGAAAGGAAGTCTTTTATTTGATGCACCAGTTTCTCCTCTTCTTCGGACCTAAGACTTGCCTCCCATCGTTTGAATGTTTTCCATATTTGCCATATTCATCATATCTTGCCCTCAATTTTTATTTCTTTATTCTTCATTTATTTCTACTATCTTTATCAAAATACAGATTTTTTACCAATGATAAAGCGATAAAAGTGACTGAAAATATAATTTTTTTTATTCTCTATTCTTCTACTACTATTATTACTGAAATATTATTACTGAAATATTATTACTGAAATATTAGACACGTATAAAAGTATTGTACATATAATATTTATTGAAAGCTTATCATAACTCATTGAAAGTTTGTCATAAATCATTCAGAATAGAGATATGTATTATAATAATTTATTAGAGTCAATTTCAACTGAAAAATGTTTATTACTTTGACAGGATATCAATATTTATTAAGCACTCTTTTATTCGTCCTCGTGAAATATCTACTATAATAAAGTTAATATTAAAATAATTCTTTAATATTTCTTTAACACTTAGAACACCTACGTGACAGTAAAATTTATAAATTTTGTAATTTAGAATAAATAGAGTAGTTTATTGAAGCAACTGTTGTATGCGTAAGCAAAATGAAAATAAATAAATACAATAGTTATTACGTCTCATTCCAATCATAACGGCATATATATAAAAACTCATATATTATTTAAAACCTCAATCTACACTTCATTCCTCTCGACCAATAGAGCCAACGCGATGTTATTGCGACAATTAAGAAAGAAAGAAAATTTGGAAAGTAAGGAATTTGAATCCTATGGTTGGGATCTCAGAAATTCCCCTTGTTCCTTCTCTTAACATCCCCTGTAAAGAAATAGGCGAGAAAAATATTGGTCCGAAAGTCGGCTGAATCGGGAAATTAATTGTCGCAATAACATCACGTTTGGCTCTATTGGTCGAGAGGAATAAAGTGTAGATTGTGGTGTTAAAAATTAAGGAGCTGACTTAAAAATATTCTTATTATTGTTCCTATATTATTTATTAATTTATTTAATTACATTATTTTAATATATATAATATTATATTATATTATAAGTATATATATATATATATATATATAATAAATATACTTATTAAATTATTATTTATATTTAGATTTTGCTTGGTTTGTAAATTCTAGTCTGACTTCCCTCGCTCTTGCTTTTTCAGTTGTTCTAGGGTAAATAAATTAATCAAAATAATAAATAAATCAAAAATAATCAAATTAATAAAAAAAATCAAATTAATCAAATTAATAAAAACAATTCGCATTGTAATACTAAAATAAATAGAATGTAGAAATGTTTAATTGACTTACAGTTTTGATTGCTGGTTTTGATTGGTCTTATTTTGAGTCCAACAGCTTTGCATCCCTCGCTGGCCTTCTGGATCCCGTTGTTGTGACATGGATCGATTTGCATTCAACAAATTATTATTGTGGTCCATTTTGAGAGGTTTTAATACTGTAAAACTGTAAACACATCTTGTATATTGCATACAATTTATATAAATTTTAGCAAATTTTTGTAAAATCGTCTTAGAATCGAGTCAGGAATACGATATTTTAAGAACATGTATTATTTCATACATAATAATTTTTACTTTTTTACCTGATTTTTAAGATGGAAACACTTATTAACTTTCTCACAGATCGCCAGGTACGGTCAGGCCGCACCACTCATTAATATCGCGACAACTAATTAGCGGACACGACGGCTCAGCCTCGGAAGCTCGGTATCAGGGGGTAGAGTGTCGTGGTTCTTTCTGTAAGGAGAGTCGGAATCGCAGTCTCGAAGAGAAAGAGGAAATATCGACATTAAATACAATCAGAGATAAGATAAAATAATAATGATATATTTTCAATAATGAGAATACTTATTAAGTCAGCTCTTTTAATTTTTAAAACCACAATCTCCACTTGATTCCTCTCGACCAATAGAGCCAAACGCGATGTTATTGCGACAATTATGAAAGAAAGAACATTTGGAAAAATAAGGAATTTGAATCCTATGGTTGGGATCTCAAAAATTCTCCTTGTTCCCTTTCTTAACATCCCCTGTAAAGAAATAGGCGAGAAAAATATTGGTCTGAAAGTCGGCTGAATCGGGAATCAAACCCGAGACCTTCCGCTTGCCGGGCGACTGCTCTTCCAACTCTTCTGTTGGAAGAGCAGTCGCCCGGCAAGCGGAAGGTCTCGGGTTTGATTCCCGATTCAGCCGACTTTCAGACCAATATTTTTCTCGCCTATTTCTTTACAGGGGATGTTAAAAAAGGGAACAAGGAGAATTTTTGAGATCCCAACTATAGGATTCAAATTCCTTATTTTTCCAAATGTTCTTTCTTTCATAATTGTCGCAATAACATCGCGTTTGGCTCTATTGGTCGAGAGAAATCAAGTGGATATATTTTCAATTAATCGTAGTTAGAGACAAGGCGTTGGTATAATATAATCATCGAGCATGGAGGAGGTCGCTGGGTTTTTTCGAAATGTCTAATTATCACTACCCTCCTCCTTTCGTAGTCCGCTCGAGTATGCCATAAATCAGTGCTCGGAATTAGTTGCTCTTTTCGAGCCGATTTCGCGAGCGACGGGGTAGATCTCCCCACTACCGTCGAGGCTCGACGGCGGAGTCGTCGTTACTCCGGGCAACGCTATATCTCAGGAGCGTCGCTAAACATGTTAAGTTGTACCTTCCGCCAAATCGTCATTATTATTACATAATTTATATTTTTGTTAAATAATAACTGAATATTAACTTAATATTAACTTAATATTTAGTTATTATTTAACAAAAATATAAATTATGTAATAATAATGACGATTTGGCGGAAGGTACAACTTAACATGTTTAGCGACGCTCCTGAGATATAGCGTTGCCCGGAGTAACGACGACTCCGCCGTCGAGCCTCGACGGTAGTGGAGAGATCCACCCCGTCGCTCGCGAAATCGGCTCGAAAAGAGCAACTAATTCCGAGCACTGCCATAAATAATCCAGCGAAATCTATTCTTAAGGCTCGGTAATAAGTAACTCTATATAATGCTACAATTACAATACCATACAAAGTGACTGTCGACTCGTTTCGGTGCCCCTCGGAGAGGCGAAGAAGGCAAAGAGATGCGAAAAGACGTAATTACGGATATCGACGCGAGTCCCGTGAGTCTTCCACAAATTCTCGGTATTAAATTATTACTGGCATAATTGCTCGGTATCGCGATATTATTCTAGTATCCCACGAATCCGCGCTTACCGGAAGATCGAGGAGGTGGCCTTACAATACTGCGTCGCGGTCGGTGGTGGATGAGGATTGTGGTCCTCTCGTGTCTTCTCAGGTCATTGGCTCGCCGAAAAATGATTTCGCTTCGGGATGGCAGAACCTCGGGAGGTACGCTGGAGGGGAGGAGGAGACGCTGCGCGCCACCCCGGTCCGGTTTCCAGGTGTTGCGGCAACGTTGCGCCCCGCACCAGGCCCGGAATCGATCCTCATATCGATCTCCGTCTATCGCGGCTGGTCGCAGACTTCGTCTGGTCGCCAAATTCGAACGTCCGCTCTCGGAGAGTGACGATGTTGCAGGTCCATTCTGGGCGGTCCCATCCACACCTCGTACGGCTGCATGAGGGTGTTCGTGACAGCCTTCCGCTGGGGTGACGATCTCCGCGTTTCCTTCGACGAGTGGTGACGGGCCTCTCAGGAGTGGTCATCCTTGTGGAGGAATGCAGGCGCCTTTCCTTCCCCGTTACGGACCGCTGCTGTTCGTTCACTCGAGGCTGTAACGAGTTCACTTGCAGTATCTTTCTCTTACGTACTCGGTACTGTGTACATTTTATTGCTCCTTACTACTCACCGGGCCGGCCGCTCAGTCTCCGTTCCTTCCTCTCCGAGGTCGTCCCTCTAGTCAGGCTCTCCTGGCCCACCACCTCGACCCTCGATACCGAGTAAGGGCGACCCAGCGAAAAGATCGCGGCTTACCTGTACGAAACACATAATTCAAAAGCGCTCTCAGACGCTTCCCGGCCGGGCGCATCCGCCTTTGTGACGGGCTCAAAAAGATCACGCCACAATATATATAAAATACTAATTTACTTCAGTTTTAGATGAAGTCAGCTGCAAAAGTAATGAACAAAATTATTCAATTTTTCGTAAAAGATAGTAAAAAATCGTATATAGGCTATTCCACACGAGTCGTGGGTGTTTTTAATTCAGTTAACTATTTTTTATCCATTTTTCAAGCAATACAACAACGTATTTTATATTTTTTTGAATCTTCCTTGAACTTTAAATCGTCGTTATTTTCGATTATATAGGAAAAAGATGTGTAGGAAATTCCATTCCAGTGCTCAATGATTAAGCGCAAATTTTAGATAATTTTTTGTTTGATTTAGAAAAACAATTCGAGGAAATTAATAATTAATGGTTAAGAAATTTTTAAAAAATCTAAAAAACTAAAAGTCGCAAAGTTTCAAGGAATATTATTGTACTGTATAATTGTATTTATTCAAAGTATAAAAAGAAAGAATCAATCATACAGAATTAAAATTGTTTCATAATCGTCTCTCTTTCTTATAAAATAATAATTAAAATAATAATTAAAATTGTGTCGTCTTTTAATGATTATCATCCGAGATTAAAATTTACGCATGAAATATTGAAAATGATAACGCGATTAATTTTTTGAACACTACTGTGATCAGATATAATGGTATATTGTTAACTGACTGGTTAATGAAACCCACTTGCTCGGGTAGATATATTAATTTTTATTCTAATCATCCTTTTAAATACAAAAAGAATACCATTTTTAATCTTAATTGTTGATCATGCAATTTTATTATCGGACGATCGGTTTCATCAAAAGAACATCTCTAAAGTAAAATCGATATTGACGAATAATTGTTTTTTGTCGAATATTATTAATAAGTTTGTGAATAACAGGTTAAAATTCCTTAAGACACGAAATAATGACGATCGTAATGTGGATAACGATAATTCAATTAGTGCAAAATTAAAAAATTGAATGACTTCATAAGGGTTCAAAAGGACAGAAATGATTGTCCCACGAACTCTAATGTTATTTATAGATTAAATTGCAATGATTGTGACGCCACATGTCGGACAGACAAAAAGACAGTTAGGAACGAGACTTAAAGAACATAAAAATAATATTAAATTAGACTCTGCTAAACATTCGGTTGTCACGGAACACATTTTAAATGAACAGCATACATTTGACTGGGATAACACTAAGATTATGGATTATGAAAAGAATTACCATAAAAGGCTAATATCTGAAATGATCTACATTAAAGAACAGAAAAATGAAATTAATTTAAACAGAAACACCGAATTGCTAGACAGTAGCTATTTTGACATACTTAAAAAATTAGCTGAATCATAGTTTAGAAAAAACATTGGTAATAAATAAATACATCACACTCTCTACCTCGACATTTGTTATTTAGACTTTGCAACACACACTTGAAATGTCGAGAAGAAGAACTTGTTAAAACGATAATGTAAGTTGAAAGATTTTTTAATTTTAATTTTATCTGCCATTAATTTAATTCGCGCAAAATATCCACAGCATGATTAAATGTCGCAAAACTTGAAATCTCAGACCAATCGGCTTACTCATCTATTGGTCATCAGCGAATAATCGTTTAACTTTGTAATTTAATGTTTAACCAACTTTGTATTTTAATATTTAACTTTGTATTTTAATATTTGATTTTTACGTATTGAAAAAGACTGTAGTGCAGTCGAAACGTTTACGCTGTATATTGTTTCTCTAACGGAATGAGAATTTAATTATTTAATTATTAATAAATCTTTAGATCTTATTTAATTCCTCGTTTAGTTGGCCTACAATATTTACCTTTTTTTAAATTATGTTTATAATATTAATTTGGCGAATTAAAATTATGTACATAATAATAATTCGACAAACTAAATTTATGTAATATATAATAGAAACTCGGAAATTAAAATTATGTCTTTTTTTAAAAATAGCATTCTCGCAAATATTGTTGCCGCTTTTCTGCGATGATAGAGGTTTGAAAGATAAACCGATATATTCGAGAATCAACTTAACATACCTGTTTTAAAGGAAGGATGTGTGCAAAAAACCACAAAACTGTTCAAAAAATTGCAAAAAACTGTTCTCTCAAGAATCGAACTGCTATATATATACCCCTTAGGCCAGAGCAACGACCCCCACTTGCCGTTCCGTATTCGATCAATCGAATTTCTTATGCATATGCTTATGCGCTTACGCAAAAGTGTATTCTCCCCGCTTTAAGCTCACATCCACTTTTTGTAAAATATAACAGTCAGGTTTCAACCAATCGCGTTCCGCAAAATATAACATTAGTAGAATTTCAACATGTTGAAATTTCCATGGTCAAAACCTTACTGTTACGTTTTACGGAAAGTGTGTGCGAATAGCTTTACACACACAGTCTTACATACACAGGTTTGGAAACTTGCATGGTGGGAGTAGTTCCAGCTATTATGACCGTTTTTAGTTTTATATTTTTTTTTGTTCTATCAGTCGATAGGGCTTATTGCAATCGGAAAGTGTATGAAAAAATGAAGACAAATAGCAATTTTTTATGTTTAAAAACACTATCTGTCAATCTAACTTTTCAAGTAGCCAGTCTTGTTTGATTTTTGAATTTAAATGTTGAGTTTCTCGATTAGATTATAATGCCGAATTCTTGCATTGTTCCACAGTGTAAAACAAATTACAAGAGTTGCAAAGTTAAATTATCAATATTTAAAGTGCCAAATGATGAGATAGTTCATAAAAAATCAAAAGATGCAATTCCTGGAATAAATAAATCAAATCCGCGTCATTATATTTATTGTACAAATATTGTTTATTTTGTTTAGCAAAGCAAATAAACTGGATATTATTACTCTTTTTTAATTTTTATTCAGTAGAAATATATAAATTTGTCAAGATATCTGCAAGTATAGCTCTTACGGCACTACAATGCATGTGAAACTTGCAAAAATTTTTTCTCAAGTGTGAACGGTAATGCTGCATCCTCCTTGTCAGCTTTGATTAATCTTAAGTCTCGCGGAGAACTCATTTATTCGAATTTGCACATTTTTAACTTTGTTGCTATATCGAATCTTGTTTTTGGAAGCATGTCTTGACTGATGTATTTGACTTGACTATTGATAAAGTTATTAGCAATTATTCATTTTCATTTTCCTGTCAAGAGCATACGTCTGATTTGCTTTTTTATACTATTCATTATTATGTACGTCTCAGAATAAGACAATTTTTAATATAATTCCATGTATAGTTATCGAGATATTCGACCTATTAAGTTTAACTTAAAAGATACGATATATTATGTAACAATGTAACATTGCATTTGTAATATTTTATATAAAATTCACAGTTATATTACATTAATGGAATAGTTATATTACATATCTATTGCAACATAACATTACATGTTACATCCACGAGTGAGAAATAACAACTAACATAAACGTTACCTGTAACGTTTCGAAAACGTAATATTTACATAATAGTTACATATTGTGTTTACTGGATTACGTCTTACGTTTTTACAGAAATTCGTCTGCAAAGATCCTTAGCAACTCCTCTCCACTGATTTATTATATTAAAATTTTTAGCAAATTTTTCATGAGCTTTTTTAATCCGAGAAGCATTTTTCTTGACTTTAAAAATTAATACTATTATTTTAAATTTTTCTCTAAACCTCTCTATTTCGACCAATATTGATTGATATGATTTGATGAATGACTTGTGACAATTGAGTGAGGTTTATTTTTATCTCATTTTTATTATTCTCTTTTCTCCCGAGATATGTAGATGAGAATAAGTCAAAAAGGTGTTTGGAATTAAGTTTCGTCAACCGCCCTTTTTTTCTTTGATTTCTTTAGTTTTTTTTTGTACAGAGTTTCATTGTAGAGAAAACAATGTCGTCTATAGTTTTAATTCTTAAACCCAATTTTTCTTAAAATTGATGAGTTCTATTCTTTCAAGTCATATTGAGCATATATTGTTTCTGGTCATTTTTGCCTCTCTCAAGTTACCTTTATGTAGTCTGTAGAATTTCAGTTTCTGCTTAAAAGAGTTTTAATTTTTGTTTTAGATTTCGCTTTAGGTTTCGGTTTTGTTCTACGAAAGAAAAGACTCCTGAAGTCTTTTTGTCTGACTCTTATTGTCAGTAGGACGTAACATAAATACATTTATAAGAAAAAGAGGGTTAAAGATAAATTGATGATGAATTTTTCTAAGACAGTAACGAAGAACAAGACGATTTCATTCATTTAAATAATAATAGATAATATCTTATAGTTTGAGAGAGAGAGAGAGAGAGAATAGAAAATAAATAGAAAATATGATTAAAAATGTTTAGATATACATATGTGCGTACGTAATTTTTTAAGACATAATTATAATAAACATTATAATAAACATTTTCTATAATATCTTCATCAAATTTCAGATTTTATATGAACGATAGAAATATAGATATATGCATATATATAATTTTTTATGATAAAAATGTAGATATATGCAATTTTTACGTTATCTTTTCATATAGAAAAACATAATTGTAGTAAATATTTCTATTATCTTCATCAAATTTCAGATTTGATATAAACAAATATTAATAAATGACTAATGTTATAATATTTAACATCAATCATTTCACTTCCGATTTAATATTCATTTAGAATGAAATGTCTCAATCTACTGTTATAGTATAAAACTAGCTTTGCAATAGCTAACACTTGTATTTCAGTATTATTGCGTTTTCAGTTTACAAATCTAATAATTGCCAAAAAGATTGTGTCGTTAAATTTTTTTAACACATCGAGAGATATTAATGTTTTTTCTTCTATATAATCCATTATCTTTTCTTATCTTAAAGCTACACAAATGTAAATTTTTGTCATTTTCAAAATTTTATTTTTCTATGTGATATAATAAAAGGCCAACTTAACGAGCTTATATGCTAATAATTGAAAAATTTTTATTTATTAATTTACGTCATATTATACAAAAGTTACGATAAACGTTTCGACTGTACGACAGTCTTTCTCAATATCCTAATAATATGTTAAAAAATTAATTTAGTCATTTTGACATCATAAATAAATACAACAATTATAACATGATATTGGCATATCATGCCAACAATCATGAATTTTGTACTGCGTTCGTCATATAATCTTATAATTGTTGTATTTATTTATGATGTCAAAATGACTAAATTAATTTTTTAACATATTATTAGGATATTGAGAAAGACTGTCGTACAGTCGAAACGTTTATCGTAACTTTTGTATAATATGACGTAAATTAATAAATAAAAATTTTTCAATTATTAGCATATAAGCTCGTTAAGTTGGCCTTTTATTATATCACATATTTTAATTGTATACGAGCCGAAGTTTAATTTATAAAATATATATATTTTATTTTTCTTTTGTGCTCATATAAAACATTCCAACGTTATAACCATTTACGGAAAAAACAGATCTTCACATTTTCAGGTAAAGATTTAGACAAAAGAAGAAAAGGCAAAAAGGAATAGACATAGGGTATAGAAAACGTTTCTAGTGTATATGAGACCCACACATATGACGAACATCATCACATGTGACACATGAAGACGACGAAAATCTAATTTTTCGCCGTCTTATACATGTATATGTGCACGAAGTACGAAATTTGCTTAATCGTTACTAAGACTTGTTGAGGAACAATCTCGAATTTGGGAACTGAAATCCTCGGTTTTCTTTACCTCCCTAGAGTGATGTAGACGGGAATACCGATTCAGCCGACTTTCGGACCAATATTTTTCTCGTCTATTTCTTTACAGGGGATGTTAGGAGAAGGAACAAGAGGAATTTCTGAGATCCCAACCATAGGATTCAAATTCCTTAGTTTCCAAATTTTCTTATCTTAATCTGTCGCAATAACATCGCGTTTGGCTCTTTAGTCGAGATAAATATGATGATTTAAAAATTGGAGAGCCGACTTAAAAATATTCTTAAAATTTTGTTTGTTTGAAGAGTGAAGTCTCTACTTTAAGAAACTTTCGTTCAATTTTAATTTCATTCTCTTCCCTTTTTTTTACCCTTTGAAAAGATAAGGTGTGTTTTTTTTCAAAAAATTGCAAAATTTGACGAACTCTACGGGGTGAAATAAATTTTTTTCGCAAATCTTATCCTTTCGGATAAATGGGCAAAAAACAGGTCTTTTTGCCATCACGCTTTTTCGAAATTACACGAACGATAAAAATTATTTTGTTATATCAAAAGATATTTGCAGCTATATCTTTCATCCTCTATTATTATTACAGGTTTCTCGTCGAAATATTGGGTCGATTGAGGACGGACAAAATATTGATATTGCTGCCGTTTATCAAGAAAGATGAAAAATCGAATCCTGAATGATACAACAAATCAAGATAATTATGTGATAAAAATGTTCAACTTATTATTTTACTATTTCGCCAAATGTATCCGCAGAGCAAAACAAAAAAAATTATCTGAACCGTTCAGTATTTTTTTTTTACTTTTCTTATCATACGCAAATATATACAATAACTTTTCTATTGCTTTCAGTGTCATAAATAAAAATGTACGATATTTCATAATAATATATAGGAAATTCCCACATTGTCTTGTTAACGAACAGTTATTTTACGAGCCTTATTTACATTTATAAACTAAAATTATAAACTAAATTTAGCAAAATATATATAATTTATTTAGTTGGTATTGCCCGGGTAATGCAAATGTAACATCCATTTTTCTTATTTTCTGTTTCTCTATTTATTTATAATTTTGTGTTTACAGATTTTATTCGTGGACATTGATATTTTTTATATACTTTGTATTATGTTACTACGCTTTATATCATGCACGTTTTTATCCAAATTTTTAGTTGCTTTAAAACATAGCGTTGATGAGCCATCGTCTCTTGTTACTCTGTGATCAAAACACCTAAGAAGGATTCATCGTGTCTAGGAAAAAGAAAATTGCAATTTTTCTACTTGTACCATACCGTAATTTGGCTATGTGTTCAGATGTTCATATATCGTAATACCGTTTCTATGTTATTTTATTTGCGCTAATACAGATTCAAAGATGAGTAATGTTTAAATTCATGCTTTAATTATTATAGTAAAACTATTTCTGGTATTTTATATGCTTTAATTATATTATTATGAAAATTTTTTATAAATATTAAAATTTTATATATTTTTAATTTTTTTATTTTTATCTACTGTTTTTTTATAATTTAATGTATTATGTAATTATTAAATTAAAAAAGAAGAAAGTGTATAATCCCGCACAGCACGTAATATTGTAGCAATATTGCAGTAATGTCGCAATATTGCAGCAATATTACCATGATAGTGTGATATTGCAACATTATTGCAGTAATATTACAAGGCGACATATTGCAGAGCAGTATTGAAGCAATATTGCATCAATATTACAATGTAATATATCATAATAAAATATTACTGCAATATTTCTACAGTATTACATGTTGATATATCGCAATGTAATATTACTGCGACATTTCAGAAATATTGTGACATGATATATCTCCATATAATATTACAACGATATTTTGGATATATTGCAAAAGACGATATATCTCACTAATATTACTGTGATATTTTGTAAATATTGCAGCATGATATTACTCAATGTAATTTTACTGCGATATTTCGGAAATATTGCAAGGTGATTTATCTCAATATAATATTACTGCGACATTTCAGAAATATTGTGACATGATATATCTCCATATAATATTACAACGATATTTTGGATATATTGCAAAAGACGATATATCTCACTAATATTACTGTGATATTTTGTAAATATTGCAGCATGATATTACTCAATGTAATTTTACTGCGATATTTCGGAAATATTGCAAAGTGATTTATCTCAATATAATATTACTGCGATATTTCGGAAATATTACAAGATGATTTTTCTCACTAAAATATTATGCTAATATTTTAAATCTATTGCAAGGTGATATATCTTATTGTAATATTATTGCGGTATTTCAGAAATATTGTGACATGATATATCTCATTAAAATATTATGGGAATATTTTGAATATATTGCAAGGCGATATATTTAATATTACTGTAATTTAATATTGTCGCAATATTTACAGTCAGTATTGTTATTTCACAGTTAGTTTTTTTCACGCATGCGCTGCACAGTAAACGAACTCAACGGATTTTATAGTTCATCGTGCTGCGGAGCGCATGCGCTAATATACCGCATCGTGTTGCTCTCACGTGTCTGGCCATTTTATTATACTGTGGTTTTGTGTGGTACTCTCGTTGTTGCTCGCTGCCGCATTGTGGAATTTATATTAGAAAGCAGCGTACCTTTTATTAACTGGTCTGGTGCATGGATACAAATTAAAACTAGAAGAGGTTATTATCTAATCTATAAGATACCCAGCAAACACAGATTATAATTATTATATAATCTACAAGTAACACGTAATATAACAGAAGTTATAAATTATTAATGTTGATGTTACATAATTTTCTTTTGTAACAACAATTTAACTGTATTTTAAAACTGTTATATTTTTTTGGTATTTTCTAGTTATAACAGTATAACAATAATAAAATAAAAATATAACATGTTATATAACAAGCGTTGCGTTAGCATTATTTAAATGTTATATAACATATTTTGTAATAAGCATCACTTTTAAATTTTGCCGCGCAACAAGTATTTCCGTGTCCTGTGTGTGTACGTATGTGTTGCTGAGAAGAAAGCTCTTTCCGGTTTGCTGTTCATCAACGGAATTTTGGCGGCTAATTTATATCAAAGGTAATCGTTTCTGTCTTTATAAATAATCATCTAATATATACTAAATATGGATTTTTTACACAATGAAAGTAAATTGATTTATAATATTCTTTTTTATTAATATTTGTACTAAATTTTACAAAACTGTTGTCCAAAAAATAGGTTATGCTCCACGTGCCAATATAAATTATTCATATATATCCTATTTTGTTACATTTTAAGGTGGATGAATTAGCTTTTTATTCATTTAAATTATAAACTATAATTATGTGCAAATTTCGATAATTTTTAATAAAGAAAATATGCAGTGAAACAGATTCATAAAAGCTAGTTATCGGTTCTTATAACTCTGTTTAATTGCATATTATTTAATTAGTGTAATGTTTATTGCTATTTATAATGAACATGATATTTAATGTATTGAAATGATATTATATGTGTCGATATTAATGTATTTTAAATATCTTGTTTTACAGCATACTCCAGGCTCTTTGCAGAACATTGATAGAAAGAAATCAACGCTTGCCTAAATTGGTTGGTTAGCGAGTTTGATTTAATTTGGCTTCGAAGCTGTTCCCTGTGTTACAATTCATTAAAAACTGCTGTTTCATCAAAAGTGGTAAGTATTAGCATTTTGCATTCATATTAGTTATTTTATTTGTGATAAAGTTACTAGGGCAAAGGTTTAGTGTCGACTCTAGTAATATTCTATATTTTCAGTCTTTTTTCAGTTCTATGTACTATATACTCTCTGCTCTTTATATCATCATCGCCACGTGTTACTTTCCTTTTATAAAGTTAGCGATCAGAGTTCCAAACAAATAAAGATTGTTTTTCACTAATAAGCTCATCAAGATATCTTTGATACACTACGTCAATCCCATAATTCCAATAGGTTATGGGCCCAGGCCCATCGACAATATTGTTTCGAAGACTAAAGGAGTTTAAGTGAGTAACGTAAACTAACCTCAAAAAAAAAAAAAAAAAATTTGCCCGCGATCGCATAAAGATAATGAGTTCGGAATCGAAGTATACCATAACGAAATTGAACAATGGAAATTATTTCAATTGGCGATATAAGATAAAAATGTTATTAATTGAGAAAGGCGTTTGGACAGCAATTACGACAGATCCGCCAAATCCGATTACAGACAGCTGGACACAAAAGGATGAAAAGGCACACACTGCAATTGCATTAAATATAGAGGACGACCAAATCCAACACATTAGGCATTGCGAAACAGCGAAAAGTGCATGGAATAATTTGAAAGATTTCCATGAAAAGGACACGCCAAACAACAAAGTAAGCATCTTGCGACAGCTTATGACAACACGATTAGAAGAACGCGGTAACGTCGAAGCACACGTAACCAAAATGACAGAATTATTTCAACGTTTTTTAGCCTATGGAGATGATTTAAAGCCGGAATTTATCTTATGTGTCACAATTCTCAGTTCATTACCGGAAAGCTATGACGTATTGGTTACAACGTTGGAAAATCGCAAAGATGAATTAACATCAAGTATTGTTTGCTCGGCTGTGATTGCGGAATATCGAAAACGTCTTGAACGAAATCGCGATAATACTGAAGCCGTATTAAGAGCTAGCTCGTCAGCCAAAAGCGGGTCATTAAATGCAAAAGAAGAAGCAATCAGCGTAGATAAATCGAAATGTCTTTTCTGTAAGCGTAAAGGGCATTGGAAAAAGGATTGCCGTAAGTTACTTGCGCATAAACAGAAAAAGAGTCAAGAGCAACAAGGTAAAACTCAGCAGCAGGTAAATTCGGCTGAAACCAGCGGTGCTGTTCAACACCTATTCGCAACAATGATACCACATAACGACGGTTGGTTAGTCGATAGTGGAGCAACTAATCACATGGTGAGTAAACGTGAGTTTTTCACCAACATGGAGAAACATGTTGAAAGTATCTACGTAGCAAACGGTCACAAAGTAACTGCAACAGGCAAAGGAACAGTCAATGCGAAATTCATAAATAAATTAGGTGATATAACAGCAGTTTCGATTGCAAATGTTCTGTACGTGCCACAAATACAAGGAAATTTTATTTCTGTACGACGTTTGACTAAAATGGGATATACTGTAACTTTCGACAATGAAGAATGCAATATCATTCGGGCACATGATGGAATGCAAATTGCATTGGGCGAACTCTATGGAAATCTGTACAAACTGAAGACACCAAATACGATATGTGCGATAAGAAATCAAGATCCGGAACCAATGAAGAATTGCATTCATAAATGGCATAGTATTCTCGGCCATAGAGACATCCAAGTAGTGAAGACGTTACCATCAAGCGATCTCGTCGATGGCGTTCATTTTGACGAATGCAGCAAGGATTGCAACAACATCTTAAACTGTGAAGTATGTCTTCAAGGTAAGATGAGCAGGATGAAGTTTCCGGATTCGAATAATAGAGCGAAAGAAAAACTGGACTTGATCCATTCGGATGTCTGCGGTCCGATGCAAACAGCGACACCATCTGGAAAAAGGTACGTTCTCACCTTTATAGATGACTATTCTAAGTTTACAGCCATCTACCTAATTAAAGAGAAATCGGAAGTTTTTGGTAAATTTAGAGAATTCGTGGAGATGTGCAAGACGATGTTCAATCGCAAACCAAAGATGATCCGCACAGATAGAGGAGGAGAATACACGAGTGTCGAATCCATCAAGTTCTTGGATCGAGAAGGCATTCGATATCAACGGACGGCGCCATATAGCCCACAACAAAATGGCGTTGCCGAGCGTAAAAATCGGACGCTCATTGAGATGGCAAGATGCATGATATTGGAAGCTAAGCTTGAGAACAAGTTTTGGGGCGAAGCGGTCGTAATGGCGAACTATATACAAAACCGTTTGCCAGCTAAAGATATTGTACGAACACCGTTTGAAAATTGGTATGGCACCAAACCTAACTTAGATTTTTTCAAACGATTTGGATCGAAGTGTTACGTACATATACCTGACGAGAAGCGGAAGAAACTTGATTCGAAAGCAACTGAGGCAACTTTTGTTGGCTACGATGCAGTCTCAAAAGCGTATAGGTGCTATGTTCCATCAAATGGAAAGGTAATCATAAGTCGAGATGTTAAATTTGTCTACAAGGACAGCAATTGGAAGATTCATCAAGAGGAAGTTAAGGAGGAGAACGAAGTCACAATTACGCATCCACCTGAAGATGAATTCTACAGTGCTGATGATGAAGAAAATTGGATAGAAGAAGAAGATCCTGCATTGGATGAAGCATTAAGGAATAATCAGCAATTACCAATAGCTCAATCGTGAAATAAATGAAGATACCCCAGTTAACGATGCGAATAACATTCGTCGATCCACAAGATCGAATTTTGGTGTACCACCACTTCGTTACACTGAAAAAATCAACATCATTAAGGAAGAATTAATCGAGCCAAAGACATACAATCAAGCAATTCATTCCGAATACAAAAATGAATGGATTCAGGCAATGAAGAACGAAATTAAGTCACTTCAAGAAAACAAAACGTGGGAGCTCATGGAATTGCCCAAGGATCGACGTGCAATTGGTTGTAAGTGGGTATATAAAATAAAAACCCATGGAGAGAACAAAGTATTCAAGGCACGATTGGTCGCACAAGGCTTCTCCCAAAAATATGGAATTGAGTATGATGAAGTATTTGCTCCTGTAGTAAAACACGCAACGTACAGGATCTTACTTACTATTGCGGCTAGAAAACAAATGAGAGTTATTCATCTCGATGCGAAAACAGCATTTCTAAATGGAAAATTGGACGAAACGATTTATATGAAACAACCTCCCGGCTTCACTGAAGAAGGAAATGCACATCAAGTTTGTCTCTTGAGGAGGAGTATATATGGCTTAAAGCAATCGGCCAGAGTGTGGAACAAGACAATTCATCAAGTTCTCACGGATGCAGGTTACGTTCAAAGCAAGAATGACCCATGCCTATACATATTGGAAAAGGATGGCAAACTATGTTACATATTAATCTATGTCGACGATGTAATAATGGCCAGCGAAGACGACAATATGTTGAAGGAATGCGAGCAAGTCTTGTGTGCAGAATTTAAAATCAAGAATCTTGGAGATATTCAAAACTACCTCGGTTTACAAATCAAACGCGATCTCAACGGAAATTTTGCACTTAACCAGAAACAGTACATCATGAAGATTATCAAGGATTTTGGTATGATGGAAGCAAAAACCTCGAATGTTCCAATCAATGTGTCATACGGCAAAGAAAATTCCGAGTTGTTAATGGATAATGAAAACTATCGTAAATTAGTTGGTTGTTTACTTTACATCGCTGTGAATACGAGACCAGACATCTCAGCAAGTGTAACAATCCTGGCACAGAAGGTAACAAAACCAACACAAGAAGACTGGAATGAACTAAAACGTGTCATTCGATATCTTAAGGGTACAGCAGACCTGTCACTAATACTAAGTGGCATCAACGGTAAAACTGATCTCATCGGTTACGCTGATGCAAATTGGGCAGAAGACGTCGCATTACATCAACGCAAGTCAACTACCGGCTACATTTTTAAGTATTTCGATAGTGTAATCAGCTGGTGTAGCAAGAGACAAACTTGTGTAGCTAAATCATCTATGGAAGCTGAGTACATAGCACTATCTGAAGAAAGCAGCGAAGCACTATGGATTCGTCGTCTACTAAGGGACTTCAAACAACCGGTAAAGGACCCAACTGTCATCTACGAGGACAACCAGAGCTGCTTGAAATTGATCAAAGAAGAGAAGTTGTCAAATCGTTCTAAACACATTGATGTGCATGCTTATTTCGTCAAGGACCACGTGGATAAGGGGACGGTTAAATGTATCTACTGTCCAACAGAAGATATGATTGCCGATTTATTAACAAAACCATTACCAGCTAGTCGAATCATAAAATTACGAAAGCATTGCGATTTAATGGAAATCTGAATGAGGAGGAGTATTAGCATTTTGCATTCATATTAGTTATTTTATTTGTGATAAAGTTACTAGGGCAAAGGTTTAGTGTCGACTCTAGTAATATTCTATATTTTCAGTCTTTTTTCAGTTCTATGTACTATATACTCTCTGCTCTTTATATCATCATCGCCACGTGTTACTTTCCTTTTATAAAGTTAGCGATCAGAGTTCCAAACAAATAAAGATTGTTTTTCACTAATAAGCTCATCAAGATATCTTTGATACACTACGTCAATCCCATAATTCCAATAGTAAGTAATTGATACAAATATCTGTAATAATTATACTTATGAAGTGGTTATGTCTAACGATGAACATTTGCATCTAGTAACGAAAATATGTAGTTAAATAAACCTAAAAAGTTATTAGTTTTTATTCAATTGCATCTTTTTTATTGATATAAATGTTTATCAATATTAATCAATATAAGTTATTTTATTATATATTATTTTATTTTAAATCGAGTTATTTAATTATATATTTCTTTCATTCAAATATTAATATTATATACATTAATTGCTATTTATTTACAATTACAATACTTTGCTATTTTACATTATTTTGAATGTTTACATTATATAATTTAATAGTATAATTTAATAATATATAATTTAATAGTATATATTATTTTTATCACCTATGCATTCTGCATGCTATGTACATATACTTATTGGATAGAACACATGATTTTTTATCAAACTTATTACTTTTTAATTTTAATAAATGTAAAGTACTTCTCGTACATAGTTTGGGTTTGCATCAATAGTTTTTGCAATGAAATAATATTTTTGAATACGATTGTTACTGTTTGTGAAAATACTCCTCCAGTATCAACAAAATATTTAAGAAGAAACTCATTTTCAAATATCTTAAAAATTATAAAATAATTGATTGTTTTTTTTATTAAAAAACGTTTTATTTAACATTAATGTCATTAATATTTCTTTAACATTTATGAAGTATTTATTTTATTATTTTATTCAATTTTATATATATATATATTTTTATTTAATTAAAATATATTTTTATTTTAAGATTCTTTTCAGATTTAATATTGAGGTGTGTAACGCGCGTATATTTTAACAATATTTGTTAAGGTATAACTTTATTTATCATGCCTAAAGATATTAGATATTTATCACAAAGACGAAGGAATCAGATTATTAATCGAGATTTACGTAATGAAGATTCGAATTTATTACATAATCAAAATTCGACTTCATATTTAACTTTATCAAATTTAGAACCTAATGTAGTAGAAGAAGCGGTTAATATTAACACAAATTCAGAAAATTTTTGCACGAATAGTACATTATTCGACGAAACAAACCAATTTGATGAATTATTAATAGATTTTCAACTTGAGAACAATAATATATGTACTTTTGATGAGACAAATAATATACCCACATTGATAGATAATAATAAGTGCAACCATGAGCTAAGCTTACGAGAAGATTTACAGAAATTAATTATAGAACGTAACGTTCCTCACAATACTGCTAATGAATTATTGAGAATATTAAGAAAGCATGGCCATACTGAATTGCCTAGTGATGTTAGAGTTTTAGTTAATACACCACGTAACGCATCCGTAAACATAAAACATATGGGTAATGGTCGTTATGCACATTTTGGCCTTACTTCTGCTCTAGAACGATCTATAAAAAATTACTCCCAGTTTATTAACACAAATAAAATTAAAATAAATATAAATATAGACGGCTTACCTATTTCGAAAAGTTCTAATAGTCAATTATGGCCTATCATGGCATCTATTGAAGATATCGGTATTCATACATTGCCATTCGTAATTGGTATATATCATGGTATGTGTAAACCGAGCGATGCGAATGATTTTCTTGGTAGTTTTGTTAATGAATTTTTGTTTCTTTTTGAAAATGGCATAATTGTTAATAACAAGAAATATAAAGTGAATATTAATGCAATACTTTGCGATGCTCCAGCCAAATCATTTATAACGTACACAAAAGGCCACACAGGATATTTTTCGTGTTCCAAATGTATGCAAGAAGGCGATTTCGTAAATAATAAAGTAATTTTTCCTGAAATTAATAACATTTTACGTACAGATGACTCGTTTAAGAATCGAATTCAAATAGAACATCACACAGGCGATTCTGTATTGGAAAAGCTTTCCATCGGAATGGTTTCGCAAATTCCGCTTGACTATATGCACCTTGTTTGCTTAGGTGTTATGAAACAGTTGTTGCAATTATGGATTAAAGGAAATAAAGAAAATAGATTAAATGCAGAAAGTATTGATTCAATTTCACAATATTTAATAAATTTTAAACAAAGCGTTCCATCTGAATTTGCTAGAAAGCCTAGAACTTTAGTTGATATTGATAAATGGAAAGCCACGGAATTGCGTCAATTTTTGTTGTATACTGGAATAGTAATTTTGCAGTCAACCATTCCTCCAATTTTGTATAATCACTTTCTTTCTCTTAGTGTTGCAATAAGAATAATGGCTAATCCACAAATACGTACAAATGAGACAGGTCTTGCTTATGCACATTCTTTACTATTACATTTTGTATCCAATTACAGTACTATTTATGGTAAACAATATCTATCACATAATGTTCATAACCTTCTACATATTGCTGATGATGTAAAAAACTTTGGTTGTCTTGATAATTTTAGTTGCTTTAAATACGAAAATAATATGCATAAAATTAAAAAGAAATTGCATCAATGTGGGAAACCCTTAGAAGAACTTTCAAATCGCATATTTGAAGAATTACAGCAACCAATTATACAATACCCTATCGTAAATTATCCGGTTGTTGTATATACAAATAAAGCAAAAATTTCTCATTTTCAATATAAAAACTTTAAGATTGCAATAACTGAGAATGATAAATGTGCTTTGCTTAATGATAATTCTGTAGTTTTTATTTTGGATATTATTGAAGAGGAAGATATATTATTTTTTCGCGCAAAACGTTTTCTAAATCCGAAATCTTTTTTTACTGTGCCATGTGCTTCTGAAAAACTTGGTATATTTCTAATATCAAGTGCAACTAATTCAGAAATTATAACGGTTCCACTCAATGCAATAAAACAAAAATGTTTAATATTAAAATATATGAATGAGACTGATTGTTATATAACAATACCGCTTTTACATACTAATAATTAGATGTTATTCATCGTTAATAATTTAATATTTTTATTTAATTTTCCGTACTTTTGTAAAGAATCAAAAATTTATTTTGAATAACGTAATATAAATGTCATTTTAATGTATTCCTTTGTCTTTGTGAAAATACTTTTAATTTGCATATTTGGAAAGGCGCAAATTGAATAAACATTTGTAAGATTGAGTATTTACAAATTGTATTAATATTTAATTTTTTAATTTTGCAATATTTTATGTACATAAATCTTATGCATAAAATTATAATTTTGATTGATTAAAACTATGAACTATTAAAAAATATAATTTATATCATATATATATAATTGCAAGAGACGATGTGAATTAAAATTAATTTGATTTTAATTTTTACTAGGCTAGTAATAATTTTTATATCTTTAATTTTATCTTAAATATATGTAGATGTAACAAGTATTCTTTATGTATTATTAATTATTTATTATTAACAAAATTAATATAAATGCATTTGAGGATTGTATTTCAATAATATAATTATATCAGTAATATGGCATAAAAACGTATACATAAGCAATATAATTTTATTAAAATTAAATATAAACGTATATTTTTCTTACAAAATATTTATATTATTGCATAGTTCGAGTAAAAAATATTCTTGTAAAATCTATTTATTACATTGATGAAATAATATATGTATACATATATTAATATTGTATAAAATTTTAACTTATAAAAGAATTATTTTATAACAAAAATTTGTCTTATTTTTGTATTTATTAATGCAAAAAAACTTTTGCATTAAAGCAAAAAAACTTTTATATTACATATGATATCAAATGTGATTTTTAAAATTTTGCATTAAAGCAATCAATTATTTTGATCAATAATTTTGTCAATAAGATATTACTAATGTGATTGGATGTATATACATATTTTTATTTGTGAAGAAATTAATTTATATACTGTTTTTTTGTTTAGAGAAAAATGGATTCTGGTGGTACTATAGGAAAAAGATATTCCGTTGTCAAGTTTGTTATAGATAATTCATACTCAGAAATACCAACAGCGTGGCTTATACTAGATGACAATCAACAACAGAAGTGCTGGTGGCCACGGACAGCAAATGCTGCACCTCTAATCGCAAACTATGCAAGTCCGAATTTTGAAACTTGGGATCAATATAATATTGAACTCATAAAACATTGTAGTAAGTACTTATGCATTTTTATCTTTTGTGTGTTATGATTATATTATATTACACTATTAAGAGTCATTTAAGTTTGCGCAGAACATATTTATTGTAATGTTTTTATTGTGATTATTATTAGTATTATATTATTATTATTATCATTAATGCGCAATTTAATATATCTATTTTTTTATTATAGGATCTTTGGAATCTGCAAGAAAAAGTGCAGCTGACTCCAACTACCAAACAACCGACGAAGACAAATTGGGACGTGGCAAAAGACAGCATACTTTGTACAATCGATATAGCAGTGAAGAAGAAGAAAACGACGATTATGTACATCGACCAATTGCTAAAATTAAGAGTACGTATTAAAACAGCATGTTTTATTATATTTGATAATCTTCATTTTTAAAGGGCTATATAAGAAAATTTTTTTTTAAATATTTACAGAGAAAGAAAAAGCAAGCAGTATGAATAAAATTACATCTGCTTTCCCACTGTGTCCGGACAATTTAACCTTGAATAATTTCACCAACAAGGAAATTGAAAGCATCAAAACTGTGATTGATTCAGTAAAAAAGATTCCATTATCACAACCTTGTGGTACGTATAGTATGTGATATTATAATCTTTGATATTTTGATTTTTATTACATATTGTATACATTTCCAGAGAAAAAGAAAACTTCTTGTACACAAGAAGTGGATATACGTCAGATTTGTGATATTCCCATAATATTTCAAAGTATGTATATTGTCATGAGCATCGATATACAGAATGGACTGAGCATCGAATAAGAAGTAACAAACTGACGTCATTAAACGTCAAAATAACGTCACACGACGTCAAAATAACGTTATTTTGACGTTTAATCACGTCAGTCTGTTACCTGGGTTATTTATTGATGTTCAGTTCATTTTATATTTCGATGATCATAAGTATATAAAGTCAACAAAAATTATATTCATGTATATATATATATATATCTAATATTTCTTTTTTGTAGATTGTGATCCATTATCTGAAGAACATGAAAACCATGAAGAATTGCAAGAAATAGTTAATGAAGTATCAGACCCTAATATAAAAAGTATGTATTAATATATATGCATATAATGGCTTTTAGTTAAATAGTAATATAAAATTATGTATAATAAGAAATACATTGTACACATTGCAGAGTACTTTAATCAAGTGATACGTACACAGCAAGATATAATACGTAATCAAGGACAAATAACACGTACCCAAACTACGTCCAATTTAATCTTAAGAGACATCAAACAATTGGTAAACCGATTGGAAGATGTTATGAAGAGCCGCGCTCTTCTTCCAACAAAGGGTAATGACAGCTTGATTGCTGAAATTTTACCGTTACGCTCGGTTCAAACTATAAAAGATTTTGAGACTTTATTGCGTGACACGGAGAAAGCAGTTACGCAATTTGTAAGTTTTACATTAATTTATTTAATTAATTGTATAATTTAATTAATTGTATAAAAATTTTTAAATTTATTTTTTTTACAGAAAGAATTTATCTTAAAAGTTGGGGGAAATAATCCCAGAGACAACATTCATCGCGCCCTTTGCAAAATATTTACGAACCAATGTGCGATGGATTGCTCATGGAAGGGTGTTCGTAATAATTTTAAAATATGCGATTTATATTTTATCAAAATTATGAGAAGTGTGTTTTCTATATTATTAAAAATGTATCTATTATCCTAAATTTCTTGTTTAACTATATATTATTCTTTTTAGGAGACATTACTCTACAGTATTCTTCTTTAACAGAAGCTGAATTTGATAATATTGTGGCGGAATGGCTACGTTTCGCTAAGCAGAGGAAGCAGAGGGAAGAAAAAGGAGGAGCACAGGAACAAGATAAGGAAAATAATTAGATTTTCAGTTCTTTAATTAAAGGAAATTTTTTTTTTTTTAAGTATTATCTTTTGCTTTAAGTTTTTAAAAATATATATGTGATAGATAATGAATACCAAAAATGTTAATATATTTATATATGTTGCTATATTTCATAAGCTTACACATGTGTACCTGTACGTACCTGAGCAACAACACGTATATATAACTATGTTTAATGTATATATGTATACATATAAAAAAGTGCTAAGTTTTTTAATTTTTTTTTATTCTCTGGAAGAGTTTATGTTTAATTATAATTTATACATCCTTGTATAAATATATGTATACATATATATATACGTCTTATGTAATGAAAAATAGGGCTTCCGGTTCCGGTGAGAGTGTGAGTGACAGGTGTGTGAAAGCGTGGCAGGTATTTGTGAGGAAAGAGTGAGAAAAGGGGTGAGGAGAATAGGAGATAGGAGGTGAGAGGGCGTAGGAAAAAGAGGAGGATAGATTGAAAGGATAGGAGAAGGAAAAGGGGTAAGGAGTTAGTAAATAGAAAGCAGGAAAAGGTGAGACACGTGGACACGTAGACACGTGGAAGAAAGAGAGTAGGTGTAGAGAGCAGGTGCAGATAGAAAGATAGGGAATTCAATAGGGAATTCACTAGGGAATTCACTAGCGAGTTGGAGCGAATTAGAACATAGAGTAAGTGAATCAAAGAAAGAAAGCGATAAGAGAAAAATGAATAAGGAGGAAAAGAATGTTAGTGAAGAGAATAGTAGAGATAGGAGGATAGAGACTACTAGAGATAGGATGGTTGAAGAAGGGGGAAAGAGGGGAGATGAGGAGGAAGTAAAAAAGAAGGCAGGGAGGCCGAGAAGAGTAGATGAGTTAGCGAAAGAGAGGAGGAGCAGTATGGGATGTATAGAGGATTTCTTGAAAAGGAAAAGGGAAGAAGGGGGAGAGGAGGATAAGGATGAAGAGGAAAGAAGTCTGAGAAGGAGCAAAAAAACAGAAAGGCTGAACAGAGAAGTAGGGGGGATAGAAAAGGAGGAGTTAAAGAGGATGATGGAGGAGATAGGAGAGAAGATTACAGAGAAGTTGGGTGAGGAAATAAGAAAATTGAAGATTGAAATATGGAAAAAGGAGGGGGAATGGAGAGAGGAAAGAAAAGAAATGGGAAAAAAGATAGAAAGACTGGAGGAAAGGGTGATAGAGTTGGAGGCAAGAATAGAGAAGAGAAGTAAAAAGGAAGAAAGAGAAAGAGAGGGGGGAGAAGGAGGGAGTAAGGGGTTAGGTGAGTCAATAATGGGGAAAATGAGAGACATAGGAAAGAAGTTAGAGTGGAAAGAGAGAGAAGAAAGAAGGAATAACATCGTGATAAGAAGAATAGAAGAAGGGAAGGAAGATATAAAAGAAAGAGTGGAGAAAATAATGAAAGAAATAGGAGCGGAAACGGAAATAGAATGGATAAGAAGGTTGAAAGGAAAGGAGGGAAAGGAAGGAGAAATGGTGGTTGTAAGACTAGGCAGCAGAGAACAAAAGAGACAGGTAATGGAAAAAAAGAGTCTGTTAAGAGGAAAGAGGGTGAGGATAGAGGACGACCTAACATGGGAGGAAAGAAAGATGAAATGGAGAATAATGGAAATTGCGGAGGAAGAAAAGAGGAAAGGGAACAAGGTGTGGACAAGTTACGGTAGGATAAAAATTAATGATGTTTGGTGGAAATGGGAAGAGGAAGAAAGAGTGCTCAAGAACTGGAAAGGAGAAATTAGAGAAGGAATGGAGAAAATAGAGGTGGAAGAGGGGGGCATGAAGACAAGAATGGAGGAAAAAAAGGGATAGAAGAGGGGAGAAGAGAAGAAGAAAGGAAAGGAGAAAGGAAGAAGAGTAGTAAGAAGAGAAAGGAGGAGGGAGAAAGGGAGACGGAGATAGAAAGAAGAAAGGAGCAAGAGAGAAAGGAAAAAGGAGAAGTAAGAGAGGAATGGAAGATAGGTTTTTGGAATGTGGCAGGGTTGAAAAACAAGGAAGAAAAATTCTGGAAGGAAATAGAGGATTGGGAGGTAGTGGTGATGATGGAAACATGGATAGAGGAAAAGGGGTGGGAGGCGATTAAAAAGAGGTTACCGAAAGGATATAGATGGGAGAAGCAAGCAGCAAAGAAGAGAAAGAAGAAAGGAAGACCGATGGGGGGAATGATCATGGGGGTAAAGGAGGAGAGGGGAAGGATAAAAGTATCAGGAATGGGAGAAAAGGCGGAGGGAATAATGATGGCGGATTTAGAGGTAGGAAGAGAGAAGTGGAGGGTAATAGGTATATACATTAACGGGGACATGGAAAGGAAAATGGAGGAAATGAAGGAATGGATGGAAGAGAAAGAAGAAGACAAATGGACGATTTTAGGAGGAGATTTCAACGCAAGGACAGGTAGAAGGGGGGGAGTGATAGGAGGAGAGGAGGAAGAGGAAAGAAGATCGAAAGACAAGAAGGTAAATGAGGATGGGAGGAAGTTGATAAAAGAGCTAGAAGAAGTGGGATGGGGAATTTTTAACGGAGGGATTAGAGGGGATAGGGAGGGGGAGTACACATATACAGGAGGAAGAGGGGAATCGGTGATAGACTATGTGGTGGGAGAGGATAGAGTAAAGGAAAAGATAAAGAGAATGGAGGTGGGAGATAACATAGAGTCGGACCATCACCCTTTGATTGTAACGTTAGAAAGAAGAGGAGGTGCTGAAAAGGGGAAAAGGAAGGAAGGAAAAGGAATAAGAAAAAAGGGGAGATGGACGAAGAGGGGAGGAGAAAAAATAAGAGAGGAAATAGAATGGGGAGAGGGGTGGAAAGAGGGAATAGAAGAGGAGCTAGAGGAAAAAATAGGAAGGATAGAAGAGGAATTGAGAGAAGGAGAAAAAGAGAGTGGAGAAGGAAAAAAGAAAGGGTGGTGGGATGAGGAATGTGAGGAGAAGAGGAAAGAAGTGAGGAGAAAGCTAAGGGAATGGAGGAAGAAAGGAGGAGGAGGAGAAGGATACAGAAAAGAAAGGGCAGAATATAAGCTAATGTGTAAAGGAAAAAGGGAGGAGGAGAGGATAAGATGGTACAAGGAAGCGATAGAGGCAAGAACGGAAGGAGAGGTATGGAAAATTATAAACAGGGAAAGGAAGAAGAGAGAAGGAGTGAATGAGGAGATAAAAGCGGAGGAGTGGAAGGAATATTTCATGGACTTATTGGGAGGGGTAGAGGTTAAAGTTGTAAGAGGAGGAAAAGAGAAAAGGGAGAGGGATGAGGAGCAGGAGATAAGCAGGGGGGAAGTAAAGAGGATATTGGGAAAATTGAAGAAAGGAAAAGCAGCGGGGGAGGATGGGATACCGAGTGAGGTATGGAAATATGGAGGAGAGAGGGTAGAAGAGTGGGTATGGGAAATGTGCAACAGAGTCTGGAGAGGGGAAGGATGGCCGGAGAGATGGAAAGAGGGGATAATAGTACCACTGTTAAAAAAGGGAACGGGGAATAGGGTGGAAAACTACAGAGGGGTGACTTTGATGCCAACGTTATATAAGGTGTATGTGGGGATTCTAACAGAAAGGTTAAAGGAGGAAATAGAGAGGGGGAATATGTTGCCGGAGAGTCAAACAGGCTTTAGGAAGGGAATGGGGGTGATTGACAGTATATATGTGCTAAACTACCTGATCAATAAAAAAGTGAAGAAGAAGGGAGGTAAGGTAGTAGCGGCCTTCATAGATCTGAAGGCGGCGTTTGACTCAGTGGATAGGGAGGTGTTAATGGAGGCGATGAGGAAGAGGGGGGTAAGAGAAGGGTTAAGTAGTAGGATAGAAGAGGTATACAAGGAAACGAGGAGTAAAGTAAGAGCGGGGAAGGAGGAAGGAGAAAACTTCTGGACGGCAAGGGGTGTGAGGCAAGGTTGTCCAATGAGCCCACACTTGTTCAATTTGTTGATAGCGGATATAGAGGAAGTGCTGAAAAAAGGAGGCTGGGGAGGAGTAAAGTTGGGAGGGGAAAAAGTGCACTGCTTGGCATATGCGGATGACATGGTGTTGTTGGCGGAGGAGGAGGAGGGGATGATACATATGTTGGGGAAAATGGAAAATTACATGGATAAAAAAAGGCTAGAGGTAAATGTGGATAAGACAAAAATAATGAGGTTTAGAAAGGGGGGGAGGAAGAATGAGGAAAATGGAGTGGAGATGGAAAGGGAAAAAAATAGAGGAAGTGAAAGAGTTCAAGTATCTAGGATATAAGTTACAAAGGAATGGAGGACAGGAGGCGCAGGTGAGGGACAGAGTGAGGAAAGCAGGAGCGGTGATGAGACAAGTATGGGGTATGGGAAAGAGAAGATTTGCAGGAGACTGGATGAAAAGAGTATGGTTAATGGAAAGGTTGGTGGGAACGGTGATGGAGTATGGGGCGGAAATATGGGGGTGGAAGGAGAGGAGAGAAGTAGAGGCAATGCAGGAAAGATGGATTAGGTGGACGTTAGGAGTAGATTGGTGTACGCCGGGGTATATGGTAAGAGAAGAGATAGGAAAGGATAAATTCAGGATAAGAGCAGGAAGAAGAGCGATAGGGTATGAGAGAAAATTAGAGGAGGGAATGGGAGGAAGTTTAGCGAGGAAATGCTATGAGGAGATGAAGGAGAGGGTAAAGGAAGGAAAGGAGAAAACGGTGTGGGAGGAAGAGAGGGCAAAATTTTTTGAAGGAAGGGGGATAGAAGAGAGGGAGATGGAGGAAAAAAGAGAAAGGGGGGAGGAAGTATATAAGGGATGGGAGCAGAAGGACAGAGAAAGGCAAAAGGAGGAAAGATGGGAGAAGATAAGAGAGTCGAGATACAATAGATGGTATGGAGAATGGAAGGAGGAGGGTTTACCGGAATACTTGAGAAAGGGATGGGGGGAAAGCAGATGGAGAAGGATAGTGAGGTATAGAATGAACAATGAAATGAGGGGGGCGAGATACTGGGAAGAGGAGGGGAAAAGAAGATGCAGATTATGTGGGATGGAAGATGAAACTTGGGAACATGTAATGGGAGAATGTGGGGGAGAGGGGAATAAGGGAAACTGGTGGGAAAAAATGAGGGAAATACTGCAAGAAGGAGGAGAGGGAGAAGGGTGGATGAGGGAATTAGAGAAAAAGAGGATGGAGGGGAGGGTGGAAGGGGAAGAGGAGGAAGGAGGTATGAGGAGAATGTGTGAAAGTATGAATGAGGTGTTGGGGAATGTATGGGGAACTGGAAGCCGAGGCGAAGCGAGGAATAGGTTAGGGACAGCTCTTTCTCTCTCTTAATTAGTAAATAGGTAGATTAAGTTAGAGATAAGATAATTGTAAGATAGATGTAAGAGTAGAATGTAAGAGTAGTCTATAAGTTAAGATTGTAAGAAAATTGTAAGGTTTGGGTACGCTCCTCAAAAGCGCCTTTAATCCCTGAGGGGGCAAATAAAGTATTGAATTGAATTGAATGTAATGAAAAATATAAATTTCGTTTTATAAATATAAAACGTCATATGTCATGAAAAATATAAATTTTATAAATAAAAAAGAGTTCTTTATATAGAAACTTATGTATATTACTTATGTATATTAACACCTTATAATAAAAATAAAAATTGTAATAATTGCATATTTGTTACAACAATTAAATATTTAATTGAGAATAAAAATTTTAATTATTACATATTTATTACAAACGCGAATACTACAAATATCAAATTCTTTAATTAATTTCAAGCAAAATTAAATAAAATTTTATTTAATTTTGCTTGAAATTAATTAAAGAATTTAATATTTGTAGTATTCGCGTTTGTAATAAATATGTAATAATTAAAATTTTTATTCTCAATTAAATATGTAACAATTTAGTAACAAGTAAACATAAAAGTCTTATTACATAAATATAACAGCTTTATAACACATACATAATAGCTTTATAACAATTCTGTAATTTATATTGCAGTTATAGAATTATTTTATAATTCTTTTTAAAGTTATATAACATGTTATTTATGTGTTACATTAACGTTATATATCTGTAATTTATATGAGTAGGAAATTACTCCTAACGTGTATATAACGTAGTACATTTGCGTTATATTGCGTGTTATATTCCGTTTTATTATAGCAATGTAACAATTATATATCGGTGTTTGCTGGGTATGTATATCTAATATCTTTTTGTCTCTCCTGTACGTATTATAATATATTTATGTTTCTCTTTATTGTCACGATGTATATTATATATGAAAGGAATGAGAATAATGGAAAGATTCGAAATTTTTGTTATGTTTTGTCGTGTTTATATTCTTCGTTTTTTTTTACATTCTGAATATGCAGTTTCTGAAATAATTAATGAACTCATTTTCCAGGTATTAGCATATCAGATTGCGTTGATATATACAATATATTGTATATGTAAATGTTATAATAGAGTGACGAAATAAAATTTAATGTGGAATAGGTTTCTCATATATCATAGAAATACCACACATGGATTTCCAGTCTCAAAAATTATGTGAGGATTATTATATATAATATATAAAAATGATCTATTTTATATATGTTTTTGGTAAATTATTATGAGATCTATTATCTATATACGTATATTATTTAATATATGTACCTTTAAGGTACATTTATTGAAACTCTCAGTCTTTTTTATGTGTGACATTTTTCTGCAGCCAATTTATATTTCACAATTAACGAACACAATGCGCAAGACATCCTTTAATCATTTATGAATAATTGTATTACTTAAAAATTTATTTAATAACTAGAATTAGCTTCTAAATGATTTATTTAATGCTTACGGGAAAAAAGTGTGAAAAATTTTTAATCTTGTGTAATAGTTTAAAATTTTGGTGACAGCCTGGAACATTTTTACTTTACATGTATATAATTAACATATTGTCATTAATATGTTTTCCACTTTTCCAGATTTTCCACACCATTACCACCCTGATTACAGAAAGGTTCTTTCTATAATGTTACATTTGCAACATTGCAGACACGTTAAAATAAGATTGAAAAATTTTTAACCTTGGTAATTAATTCTTTTTATTCATCTTTTACTGCACATTTTACACTACTAAAGATATTATGTATTATGTAAGTTTACAATTTTTGTGATATGTCTGATGTGCATCCAAGAGAACTCGTCATTTCACAAAACTGGATAAAAATTTTTTACAATTGTCAATCTTTATATAGGCTTTAAGTAAATAATGCAGAACCTAATTCTATTTTGTTTCAGACTTTTCTGTACATTATATAGTTAATGTCGATTGCATGAAACATCCAAAAAACATTAACAAATATTCATCAATCGATTGAAGCAGTAAAGAATAAAATATATATGCATAAATATTTTAATATATTCTATTAAAAATTTTTTTAATTGGAGAAACTAGATACACAAGTTATTTATAAATGATTAAAGTCATGAGCATCATTTTACTTTTTATTGTATAAAAAATTATCATAATTCGTCATCGGTGTTTTGTTGATGTTTCAGTAGGTTCTCATGTTATCAACTTCAACTATCGTCCAGAAAAATTTCAAACTATAGGATTAAGTTTTGAATTACCTATGTAAAACCTATAGAAAATTTGACAACTGTTAAGAATTCCTATCGCGTTTTCTGAAATGATGAGTTCTTTTGAGTCAGACAGCTGTTATAAAAATTGTAAACTTATAATTTTCAAGAGTGTAATAAGATAAATAAAACAAAATAAATTATCAAGATTATAAATTTTGCAGTCTCATAACGTATCTGCAAATGTAATATTATAGAAACCTTTGTGTTCTCTCAAGGTAATGGTATAGAAAATCTGGAAAAGTAAAAAATATATTAGTGACAATATGTTATACACATGTAAAATAAAAATGTAATATCAATTTTTGAATAATTTCTAAAAGATTAGTCAAATTTTTTTGGTATTTTAAAACGGTAATAATTTTTATAATTTTTTGAAGAATTATTGACATTGTAGTTGAAATTGTGCTTATAAAATAAAAATCAAAAAGTCGATCTTTATTATCTTTATATTCTTTAAAATATTTTTATATTATAATTCTTTAAAATAAATAAAATATTATTTGTTTTATAAAATTTATATCAATTATATACTTAGAACTTGAGAAATATTAATCAACTAGAAAGATGTTTTTGAAATGTTTCACAATAATATCGAATATACTTCGATTCTATATCTATTAGCAAGAGAAATACCTATTTTATTCTTCCTATTTCCTTCATTATTCTTAGTTGTTGTTAATTGTAAGTTATCATTAATAACACTCCTAATAAATCTGTAAAATACGTCGATGTCTATAATTCAAAGAGTTTCAGTATTCGCAACTCATTATAGAATGTAGAGATAAACAAAATTTTAAAATAATCTTAAAATAATGCAATAGATTAATTTCTATATTTTAAAAAGCAATGTTCCTTTCTGACAGAAAAAAATAATAACAGAAAATTGCAACTAAAAATACGATTGTTATTAACAATTTTATAAAAACAATTTTCTGAATTAAAAATAGTACCAATTTTATTAAGAAAATGTCATCAATGATTTTAATGTACGATAACCATATTAATTACAAAAGCATGCATGAATATTGAAAAATTTATATAATTTAAATAATTTTACATTTCTTAACTTATAAATATTATCGATCATTCATTTTTTCTGAACTTGCAAAATATCGCAAATTAAATAAACTATCGTATGTATATTAAAATCAAATCATCAATTTTTATTTGCACTATTTTTATTTCGCAAAATCTGTTTTTGGGGAATTGTTAATAACAATTATCGTATTTTTAGTCGAAATTTACCGTTACTTTTTTGAAAAAGAAACGTTGCTTTTTATAAAATACAATTTAATCAAAGGTATTGTGTAAGATTGCTTATTAAAATTTTGTTTGTCTTTATCCACATTCGAATGAATCGCGAGTACTGAAACTTCTTAAATAACAATGGAAAATCGTTTTCAGATAAATTATTTACAAAGATATTATCTTTCATATAGAATATGGACCGAATAGGGAAACTCGATCGTTTATATTCAGATAGACACAATCGCCGCTTAATACAACAAAAAACTGCATTCGATTTGCATAGAATTATGAAAGAAACATTGTGTTCCAATGATGAACTATTTACGCAATCTAAAAATAAAGATAGTGACACAAATTGTCCAAATGCACAAGAGCTTGTTCTTTATGATGATATGTATTCTGATAGAGATTTCACACAATGTTTAGCGGCAGTAGAAAACTCTGTTAATAATGAAATTGATAGTATTATCATCAGTGACGAATATCCATCTTTTTCAAGCGATGACGAATCACTAGAAGACGCGTTAGACGAATCTGAAGATGAAGTCGAATTGGATTTTCAATTAAATGAAACTGAAGAGTCAGTTACTACTGATACATTTGTATCAGCTTTCACTGAATGGGTCAAAGAATTTAAACCATCAGCTAATTCCGTCAATGCACTTTTGCGAATTCTCAGAAAATATTTAACTAAAATATTTCCTAAAGATTGTAGATGTCTTCTTAAGACCCCTAGGTTTACACTATTATACCCAATGGGTGAAGGACAATATTGGCATAATGGCTTAGAAAAAGTGGTCTTAACTATTATAAAAAAGCGCGTACATATAGGTTTTATAGAAGACAAGAACATCAATTTGTTTATAAATATTGACGGGGCAACGATAGCTAAATCTTCGGAAAAAAGCATGTGGCCAATATTGTGTTCCGATACCGTTTCTAAAGAAATTTACGTGATTGGCATATACTATGGAGAAGGCAAACCTAATGATTCAAATATATTTTTAGAAATGTTTATAAACGAAGCTATTTTGTTAATAAATAATGGTATTATTTATAATAACAACGTGTACGATATTAAAATCAAAGGTTTGATTTGTGATGCGCCGGCAAAAGCGTATGTTTTACAAGTTAAATATCACAGTGGATTCGATAGTTGCACATTTTCTATTACAATATGTGCATTTCTATGTTTGTTTATGAAACATTTTACGAACAATTATACAGGAGTGTGAGCCCTATAATAATTCGTCATGTATAAAGTCGTTGAGTTTGAGGATGGGATATTAGCAGTCCCTGTTAAATGGATCGATGAACAGAAACAGATATGTAAATGGCCACCTTATTTAAATGATGAAATTGAGGAAGCCATTCAAGATGCTGAGGATATTGGAAATAATTGGATAGAATTGCCTATAGTAGCAGAATATGGAAAAGCCGTCGGTAAGTGGCATTTATTATTAAATTTTGTATAAACATACTTATTACTTGTATGTCAGTGAAATATTGATTTAATTAAATTGCTGTATTGCTGATCAAAAAACATCGCGATCACTTTATCCCAGAGAGAAATAAATCAAATCGACGTCTATTAGACTTTGTCGATGTTGTTATTTCTCCCTGAGATAAAAAGAATATATGCATATATTATATATGTAGCAGATTCCTAATACTGAATATGTTATATCGCATTACCTTCTTATGCCTGTGTCCATTTTATACATTTCATGCAATAAAATATTTTAAACTTTCATTACAAACTCGTCGCAAGTAAACAAAGTACGAAACAGAGTAAAGTGTTGTCTTTAGATTTACTCGATCATAAATATAAGAAAAAAGTTTTATTTAGACATACATAAAAAACGCAAAAATTAATTTAGTTTTCATAAACAAACTAATAAATATATGCAAATAAGTTTAACCAATTTTATAAATGTGAGATTGTACTGTAATATTCTTAATTTCAGATGACTTAGCAACAGCAAAGGAAAGAGTAAAATATGCACAGATGGTGTCAGATATTGACGACGATGAAAAATTAAAAAAAAGCAGACATGAAAGAAAACGAAAGGTATTAATATCAGATAGCGAAAATGAACAAGATGAACAAGATATCATTAAAAAGACTGATGTAAAAGCAATACCTAAAAGCCTGAAATTGCCAGCAAAATTGCCGAAAAATATGACAAAATTTCCTCAACTTCCAAATAGGAAAGAGAAAAATGTGGATAAAGTTCCTAATGTAAAGAAATCTACTACACTAATATCCCGCGGCAGTAATAAAACACTTTCCGATTCGACAGAAATGTCGATCCAAGAAGAATCGTATATTCTAGCTGATATTGAAAACATTCCCGGTAAATTCACTGTTTTTTTCTAAATATAATACAGAGATACAATAAATTTTTCATGTTTACTATTTCATTATATTTTGTGAGAATCCAAGTACTCATTAAACAAATTTGCTATTGCTTATCAAAGGAATTTTCAAATAGTAAGAATTTAAAATTTGTTTTATTTTAGTTTGTAATACAAAATTGAATTCTGCAGTTGATATTACAGATACACAGCGTGCAAACATAAAAAGCATTTCAATCGGTCAACCTGAAGCTGCGGAGAATCAACACACACATTATAAGTTTCTCACCACGGACGAAAAACTCAATTACATCATTGGTGCGTGTTATACTATTTTCTGTTACTATTATTATTATTATTAGAAACTTCGAAACTTATATTTATTAATTCATATATACGTTCATATATATACGTATACATTTAGGATTACAAGAAGAAAATGTAAAAAAAAAACAATGCTATATTACATGAGTTGGCACAAATGTGGAAGTTTATTGGGATAAGAGACGAAAAAAAAGTAAATGAAGCCATTGCTAATGAAAATTGCAATTCTGAAGCCATTGACGATATCAATAAAATGATACCATTAAAAGATTCCAACAATCTTCAATTACTGGAAAAGAAATTGACGAATTCTATCGAGTTTAAGAAAGCAACGGTATAAGTATTTCATTATTTATAAAATTTTATTTTCAAAGTCTTATGTATTAATTTATGTGTTACATGTAAAAAAAATGGAATATTTTGCATTTAGATCTAATATTATTTTCTCTATATGAAAATTAGATTCTAGATATGATTTCTAACAAAAACATTTATGAAAAGGAATTAAATAAATTAAAATATTCAGTTTTAATTTTCTGTGTAAAGTTATGCTCCGGATTTCGTTTTTTTATTTGTAACAGATAAGAAAACTTATATTTTCATAAGGACTATTCCACAATGCGTTGCCAATGCCCTGCCGCCAGTCGCAACAAAGCATTAGCTCTAATTAAATTGGAGCAAATACCCTCTCTCCCTCTCTCTCTCTCTCTCTCTCTCTCTCTCTCTCTCTGTGTGTGTGTTGGGACTGGTGACGGGACATTTATTTGCAACACATTGTGGAATGGCCCTAAGAAATAGTCCATTTTTTATTCTCCAATATTAGATGTTCCTCGTTAAATATCATTCCTCAATATAATTTTTGAGTGCATAATGTGTATATGTATATTTATATATATATTTATACATGTTATACTACGTGCGCGTGCGCACGCGCACACACACACACACACACACACACACACACACACACACACACATATCGACTGGAGAACATTCTTAATTCGATTTTGATTGTACATTAATATTTATTTTTTAAATGACTTTTTCCATTCCATATGTGTGAACAAAAGTTCAACATCTCGTAATAATAAACATCTTTTTTTACATGCTTGCGGAAAAGAAAAAATTTTCACGTACTACCAGACTATCCAATTGTAAAAAGGTATAGTAAATATGTAAAAAAACGTAAGAGGACATGGTACAAAAGCATGTTGAATTATTATATTGCATATGACACATTTCTCTTGGAATTTTATGCTTGTGGTTTTATGATTCTAATAACTCCGTACTAATTTGTGTTATAAACTTTCTAAAAACATTTCTGGGCTCTTTTTAAAATAAATATAGTATACTATAGCTGGTATTTAGTCTGATTTTATATTTAATCATCTTAAGATCTTATCCAATCAATGGCTGCGTTTAGCAGAAAAAGTAGCTTTGCTACTGATGTTGTAAGATTCTTTAATACAATTGGTTCTTACCCGTTCCTGCCGGATCTAAATGTATAAACCAATTATATTAAAGAATCTTACAATTGTTGCGAAGCTGCTTTTATATATGTTTTTTTCTATAAATAAGTTGCGCATTTTAATATGTTTGAATATTAAAATGTTATAAGATCTAATGTGTGTGATTTGAGCTTACAAAAATAATTTTTATACTTCATACTAAAAATTCTTACCAGAAAAATGATTGTAAAATATTGTTTTCACAAAACAATTTTTTGCAGGTAAAAATACTTATGAAGCGTGGTGGAAAAAACGCTTATGAATTAACAAATAATATAATGGTTAAAATGTTTACGGATGATTTGGCAAAAGAATTTAGTTTGCGAGGCAAACAGAAAAAAAAGGCCTTTTTAGATTTAAAAATATCGTCATGTATAATTGGTAAACCTCTGTTTTTATTTCATCATTTGAATGTTTATCTGTAATTCTGTTTTTAACATTAACGAAAAATTATTTCGTATTGAACATTACATTTTTCAGAAGCAGTAACTACCTGTGAAAATGAGGCAAAACAAGACGCAGTGGAGAAACAAATTGGAAAGTGGCTAGCTAATGGACCTGTACGCTTAGCACGAAAAAAGTAATATAATTAATTTAATTACATACAATTTTTAATTAAATTTGTATAATTTGTTGTATATAAGAGAGCCACTTCAAATTAAATTTACCATTATTAGTTTTGTTCGTTATCATCTCCAAAGAGCATTTAAAAATAATTTCTTTATTATCATATTTTTTCATTATTTTCAACCAATTAAGTAAAGACTATAAAAATACTATATTAAAACTATAAAAAGAATAAATCATATTTGACGTAAAATGTTCGCCCTACTTTACTTTATATTATTTATATTATACATTTGATTTTTTCTTTTAGATGTAAGCAGGAGAAGCAGAACGCCGAGGAGAGTAATAATATATAATAATATAATAATATATTTTATTAATAATATAATAATATATTTTATAATATATTAAAAATTAAAAAATTTCATAATAACTACTTTACTTTTTATATAATTACTTATACAATATAATAACTTTTATATAATAACTTATAATTATCTAATAAAAAAATAAAATAAAAAGATGTCGATTTTTAATAAATTTATTTTATGTCTATATTACACATAAGGCTATAAAAACCTATACACTAACAAGGAGACTGTTGCAACTTGCCAATCACCGATTCTAAAGATTTATACCTTATTCGTTATTAGGCTCGTCAAATCTAGAATACATGTATAAGCTTTTATTGGTAATTGGCGAATTGCGACGGTCTCCTTGGAAGTAATATTGTAGAAATATTTCCGCAATATTACAGTGCTGTAATCGGTGTCACTGAAATACCACTGTGATATTGCTGAAATATTGCAGTGACATTTATAACTATTATTGCACTCTCGCTACAATATTACTACGATATCAATGAAATATTACTGTGACATCACTGAAATATTACTATGATATTGCTGAAATATTAATGTGATGGATTTTCGCGGACATAATATATTGCAGCAATATCACTGCAACATTATTGCAATATTACTACATAATATTACTGCAATATTGCAATATTACTACAATATTGCAGCAATATTACGTGCTGTGCAGGGCCGTAAATTATTACAATTATATACAAAAATGTTTTATTATAAATATATATTATAAATATGTATTATAAATATGTATTATTATAAATAATTGTTTTTGTTTTATCAATCAATACTTTATTTGCCCCCTCAGGGATTAAAGGCGCTTTTGAGGAGCGTACCCAAACCTTACAAATTTCTTACAATCTTAACTTATAGACTACTCTTACATTCTACTCTTACATCTATCTTACAATTATCTTATCTCTAACTTAATCTACCTATTTACTAATTAAGAGAGAGAAAGAGCTGTCCCTAACCTATTTCTCGCTTCGCCTCGGCTTCCAGTTCCCCATACATTCCCCAACACCTCATTCATACTTTCACACATTCTCCTCATACCTCCTTCCTCCTCTTCCCCTTCCACCCTCCCCTCCATCCTCTTTTTCTCTAATTCCCTCATCCATCCTTCTCCCTCTCCTCCTTCTTGCAGTATTTCCCTCATTTTTTCCCACCAGTTTCCCTTATTCCCCTCTCCCCCACATTCTCCTATTACATGTTCCCAAGTTTCATCTTCCATCCCACATAGTCTGCATCTTCTTTTCCCCTCCTCTTCCCAGTATCTCGCCCCCCTCATTTCATTGTTCATTCTATACCTCACTATCCTTCTCCATCTGCTTTCCCCCCAACCCTTTCTCAAGTATTCCGGTAAACCCTCCTCCTTCCATTCTCCATACCATCTATTGTATCTCGACTCTCTTATCTTCTCCCATCTTTCCTCCTTTTGCCTTTCTCTGTCCTTCTGCTCCCATCCCTCATATACTTCCTCCCCCCTTTCTCTTTTTTCCTCCATCTCCCTCTCTTCTATCCCCCTTCCTTCAAAAAATTTTGCCCTCTCCTCCTCCCACACCGTTTTCTCCTTTCCTTCCTTTACCCTCTCCTTCATCTCCTCATAGCATTTCCTCGCTAAACTTCCTCCCATTCCTTCCTCTAATTTTTTCTCATACCCTATCGCTCTTCTTCCTGCTCTTATCCTGAATTTATCCTTTCCTATCTCTTCTCTTACCATATACCCCGGCGTACACCAATCTACTCCTAGCGTCCACCTAATCCATCTTTCCTGCATTGCCTCTACTTCTCTCCTCTCCTTCCACCCCCATATTTCCGCCCCATACTCCATCACCGTTCCCACCAACCTTTCCATTAACCATACTCTTTTCATCCAGTCTCCTGCAAATCTTCTCTTTCCCATACTCCATACTTGTCTCATCACCGCTCCTGCTTTCCTCACTCTGCCCCTCACCTGCGCCTCCTGTCCTCCATTCCTTTGTAACTTATATCCTAGATACTTGAACTCTTTCACTTCCTCTAATTTTTTCCCTTTCCATCTCCACTCCATTTTCCTCATTCTTCCTTCCCCCTTTCTAAACCTCATTATTTTTGTCTTGTCCACATTTACCTTTAGCCTTTTTATATCCATGTAATTTTCCATTTTCCCCAACATATGTATCATCCCCTCCTCCTCCTCCGCCAACAACATTATGTCATCAGCATATGCCAAGCAGTGCACTTTTTCCCCTCCCAACTTTACTCCTCCCCAGCCTCCTTTTTTCAGCACTTCCTCTATATCCGCTATCAACAAATTGAACAAGTGTGGGCTCATTGGACAACCTTGCCTCACACCCCTTGCCGTCCAGAAGTTTTCTCCTTCCTCCTTCCCCGCTCTTACTTTACTCCTCGTTTCCTTGTATACCTCTTCTATCCTACTACTTAACCCTTCTCTTACCCCCCTCTTCCTTATCGCCTCCATTAACACCTCCCTATCCACTGAGTCAAACGCCGCCTTCAGATCTATGAAGGCCGCTACTACCTTACCTCCCTTCTTCTTCACTTTTTTATTGATCAGGTAGTTTAGCACATATATACTGTCAATCACCCCCATTCCCTTCCTAAAGCCTGTTTGACTTTCCGGCAACATATTCCCCCTCGCTATTTCCTCCTTTAACCTTTCTGTTAGAATCCCCACATACACCTTATATAACGTTGGCATCCAAGTCACCCCTCTGTAGTTTTCCACCCTATTCCCCGTTCCCTTTTTTAACAGTGGTACTATTATCCCCTCTTTCCACCTCTCCGGCCATCCTTCCCCTCTCCAGACTCTGTTGCACATTTCCCATACCCACTCTTCTACCCTCTCTCCTCCATATTTCCATACCTCACTCGGTATCCCATCTTTTTCCGCTGCTTTTCCTTTCTTCAATTTTCCCAATATCCTCTTTACTTCCCCCCTGCTTATCTCCTGCTCCTCATCCCTCTCCCTTTTCTCTTTTCCTCCTCTTACAACTTTAACCTCTACCCCTCCCAATAAGTCCATGAAATATTCCTTCCACTCTTCCGCTTTTATCTCCTCATTCACTCCTTCTCTCTTCTTCCTTTCCCTGTTTATAATTTTCCATACCTCTCCTTCCGTTCTTGCCTCTATCGCTTCCTTGTACCATCTTATCCTCTCCTCCTCCCTTTTTCTTTACACATTAGCTTATATTCTGCCCTTTCTTTCTGTATCCTTCTCCTCCTCCTCCTTTCTTCCTCCATTCCCTTAGCTTTCTCCTCACTTCTTTCCTCTTTTCCTCACATTCCTCATTTCACCACCCTTTCTTTTTCCTTCTCCACTCTCTTTTTCTCCTTCTCTCAATTCCTCTTCTATCCTTCCTATTTTTTCCTCTAGCTCCTCTTCTATTCCCTCTTTCCACCCCTCTCCCCATTCTATTTCCTCTCTTATTCTTTCTCCTCCCCTCTTCGTCCATCTCCCCTTTTTTCTTATTCCTTTTCCTTTCTTCCTTTTCCCATTTTCAGCACCTCCTCTTCTTTCTAACGTTACAATCAAAGGGTGATGGTCCGACTCTATGTTATCTCCCACCTCCATTCTCTTTATCTTTTCCTTTACTCTATCCTCTCCCACCACATAGTCTATCACCGATTCCCCTCTTCCTCCTATATATGTGTACTCCCCCTCCCTATCCCCTCTAATCCCTCCGTTAAAAATTCCCCATCCCACTTCTTCTAGCTCTTTTATCAACTTCCTCCCATCCTCATTTACCTTCTTGTCCTTCGATCTTCTTTCCTCTTCCTCCTCTCCTCCTATCACTCCCCCCCTTCTACCTGTCCTTGCGTTGAAATCTCCTCCTAAAATCGTCCATTTGTCTTCTTCTTTCTCTTCCATCCATTCCTTCATTTCCTCCATTTTCCTTTCCATGTCCCCGTTAATGTATATACCTATTACCCTCCACTTCTCTCTTCCTACCTCTAAATCCGCCATCATTATTCCCTCCGCCTTTTCTCCCATTCCTGATACTTTTATCCTTCCCCTCTCCTCCTTTACCCCCATGATCATTCCCCCCATCGGTCTTCCTTTCTTCTTTCTCTTTTTTGCTGCTTGCTTCTCCCATCTATATCCTTTCGGTAACCTCTTTTTAATCGCCTCCCACCCCTTTTCCTCTATCCATGTTTCCATCATCACCTACTACCTCCCAATCCTCTATTCCTTCCAGAATTTTTCTTCCTTGTTTTTCAACCCTGCCACATTCCAAAAACCTATCTTCCATTCCTCTCTTACTTCTCCTTTTTCCTTTCTCTCTTGCTCCTTTCTTCTTTCTATCTCCGTCTCCCTTTCTCCCTCCTCCTTTCTCTTCTTACTACTCTTCTTCCCTTCTCCTTTCCTTCCTTCTTCTCTTCTCCCCTCTTCTATCCCTTTTTTTCCTCCATTCTTGTCTTCATGCCCCCCTCTTCCACCTCTATTTTCTCCATTCCTTCTCTAATTTCTCCTTTCCAGTTCTTGAGCACTCTCTTCTTCCTCTTCCCATTTCCACCAAACATCATTGATTTTTATCCTACCGTAGTTTGTCCACACCTTGTTCCCTTTCCTCTTTTCTTCCTCCGCAATTTCCATTATTCTCCATTTCATCTTTCTTTCCTCCCATGTTAGGTCGTCCTCTATCCTCACCCTCTTTCCTCTTAACAGACTCTTTTTTTCCATTACCTGTCTCTTTTGTTCTCTGCTGCCTAGTCTTACAACCACCATTTCTCCTTCCTTTCCCTCCTTTCCTTTCAACCTTCTTATCCATTCTATTTCCGTTTTCGCTCCTATTTCTTTCATTATTTTCTCCACTCTTTCTTTTACATCTTCCTTCCCTTCTTCTATTCTTCTTATCACGATGTTATTCCTTCTTTCTTCTCTCTCTTTCCACTCTAACTTCTTTCCTATGTCTCTCATTTTCCCCATTATTGACTCACCTAACCCCTTACTCCCTCCTTCTCCCCCCTCTCTTTCTCTTTCTTCCTTTTTACTTCTCTTCTCTATTCTTGCCTCCAACTCTATCACCCTTTCCTCCAGTCTTTCTATCTTTTTTCCCATTTCTTTTCTTTCCTCTCTCCATTCCCCCTCCTTTTTCCATATTTCAATCTTCAATTTTCTTATTTCCTCACCCAACTTCTCTGTAATCTTCTCTCCTATCTCCTCCATCATCCTCTTTAACTCCTCCTTTTCTATCCCCCTACTTCTCTGTTCAGCCTTTCTGTTTTTTTGCTCCTTCTCAGACTTCTTTCCTCTTCATCCTTATCCTCCTCTCCCCCTTCTTCCCTTTTCCTTTTCAAGAAATCCTCTATACATCCCATACTGCTCCTCCTCTCTTTCGCTAACTCATCTACTCTTCTCGGCCTCCCTGCCTTCTTCTTTACTTCCTCCTCATCTCCCCTCTTTCCCCCTTCTTCAACCATCCTATCTCTAGTAGTCTCTATCCTCCTATCTCTACTATTCTCTTCACTAACATTCTTTTCCTCCTTATTCATTTTTCTCTTATCGCTTTCTTTCTTTGATTCACTTACTCTCTGTTCTAATTCGCTCCAACTCGCTAGTGAATTCCCTAGTGAATTCCCTATTGAATTCCCTATCTTTCTATCTGCACCTTCTCTCTACACCTCCTCTCTTTCTTCCACGTGTCTACGTGTCCACGTGTCTCCCCTTTTCCTGCTTTCTATTTCCTAACTCCTTACCCCTTTTCCTTCTCCTATCCTTTCAATCTATCCTCCTCTTTTTCCTACGCCCTCTCACCTCCTATCTCCTATTCTCCTCACCCCTTTTCTCACTCTTTCCTCACAAATACCTGCCACGCTTTCACACACCTGTCACTCACACTCTCACCGGAACCGGAAGCCATAATTGTTTTTGTTTTAATAGCAAAATTTTGATAGAGCTAAAAGAAGAGATCATTATTTATATATATTGTAAGAAATAAGAGAAATTGATAAATTTTAAGGTTACATTTTACTTCTCTTTCTGCTATTCTATCAAGCTGTTCTATTAGGGATACCGGATGTATAGTAAACAGACAAGAATGCATTTGTCTTTCTTACAATAATACTTCTTTGAAACTCGAAGGTCTCACACATAAAAATAGATTATTTGTGAGAGATCCTTCGACGACGAAATGTCTTTCCACTGCCAAAAAAGGAAAACTTATTTTAGAAACCATTTATGTCACATATACATATAAATATATTTTGTTTAAAATATTTAAAAATATTTAATACTCTTTATAACTTTTAAAGTATTACGTGCAAGTTATTTTTATATGTTGATAAGCAATGTTAAAAAATTCAATTAATCAATGCAAAAATATAAAAATTTTTCATAATCAATTATACAATCGAGTATCAATGATTATCAAAATATAATTAATAATATTCAATCGTATTAATTAATATAAAGAATCAAATAATAAAATTTTAATTAATTTTAAGGAAAATACTAATTCCTCCTCTATACAAAATGAAAAAATTAAATAATTACAATAACTATTATATGTTTTATTTTAATAATAGCATTATATGTTAAAGATCTAATAATATTACTTATTGAACAAGTAACTCCTTCCACGTGAAATATTTCCGACTATTGCAGAATTTATATGCAAAATTATATAAAGAAATTTATTAATAAAATTGATTACAGCAAAACAGGACGAAGATGCACTTAAAATGGAAATATAAAATGCAAAATGCCTATTTTGTATTTTGAATTTAAAATATGTTTTCAGAAACTATTTTATATTCACATTTAAATGATTTTTATTATTCATTTTTTTTTAATGCATTTTCCTTGCAAACTATAAATTAATCGAGATATCAGTAATATATATATATATATATATATATATATATATATATATATATATATTTTAGTTAATAACTCAATAATTATTGCGAATATTGCAAAATGATACAGGACTTTTCTATTCAGTTTAACACGCTCTATCTGCTCATTCGCGGTGATTCGCGAATTATGGGACACCCTGTATATATATATGTATATATATATATATATATATATATATATATATATATATATATATACAGGGTGTCCCATAATTCGCGAACCACCGCGAATGAGCAGATAGAGCGTGTTAAACTGAATAGAAAA